>NW_027516627.1:0-55718 GCF_048772815.1 Callospermophilus lateralis
TAGGAGAGAACAGAGTGAAACCTAAATATAAAAACTGCTACTGTAGACGAACGCTTCAACCTAGAAGAACAAAATTTGGTGAGCCAAGTGAAATTTGTGTACTAATCATTACCACCAAGTGTCATCAAGATTGCGTGAAAAAATATTTGCTGGTATTTCGGAAACTCGTTATTTCTTAGAAGCCTGGCAACCCCACTGAATGAAAGTGCTTTTCCAGAGTCTGTTCCTAGAAGTACTTGAAGAGGAAACAAACCATAGAGACAAAACTGAGAACTCCTTTATTTTTTCAAGTTTCAAAAGCTACTACAAACCATGTTGGATTTAGAGTTCCAAATTTATCTATCTATATAGCAGAGAACAGAGTGAAACCTAAACACAAAAACTGCTACTGTAAACGAACGCTTCAACGTAGAAGAACAAAATTTGGTGAGCCAAGTGGGATTTGTGGACTTGTCATTACAACCACGTATCATCAAGATTGGGTGAAAAAATATTTGCTGGTATTTCGGAAACTCGTAATTTCTTGGAAGCTTGGCAACCCCTCTCAATGAAAGTGCTTTTCCACAGTCTCTGCTTAGGGCTACTTGAAGCGGAAACAAATCATAGAGACAAAACTGAGAACTCCTTTATTTTGTCAAGTTTCAAAGAGCTACTACAAACCATGTTGGATTTCGAGTTCCAAATTGATCTATCTATATAGGAGAGAACAGAGTGAAACCTAAATAAAAAAATTGCTACTCTAGACGAACGCTGCAACCTAGAAGGACAAAATTTTTTGAGCCAAGTGGGATTTGTATATGATCATCACCACCAAGTATCCTCAAGATTGGATGTAAAAATATTTGCTGGTATTTCGGAAACACGTTATTTCTTAGAAGCTTGGCAACCCCTGTCAATGAAAGTGCTTTTCCACAGTCTGTGCCTAGAGCTACTTGAAGAGGAATCAAACCATAGAGACAAAACTGAGAACTCCTTTATTTTGTCAAGTTTCAAAGAGCTACTACAAACCATGTTGGATTTAGAGTTCCAAATTCATCTATCCATATAGGAGAGAACAGAGTGAAACCTAAATATAAAAACTGCTACTGTAGATGAACGCTTCAACCTAGAAGAACAAAATTTGGTGAGCCAAGTGGGATTTGTGTACTGATCATTACCACCAAGTGTCATCAAGATTGCGTGAAAAAATATTTGCTGGTATTTCGGAAACTCGTAATTTCTTGGAAGCTTGGCAACCCCTCTCAATGAAATTGCTTTTCCACCGTTTGTGCCTTGGGCTACTTGAAGAGGAAACAAACCATAGTGACAAAACTGAGAACTCCTTTATTTTGTCAAGTTTCAAGGAGCCATTACAAACCATGTTGGATTTAGAATTCCAAATTCATCTATCTATATAGGAGAGAACAGAGTGAAACCTAAACATAAAAACTGCTACTGTAAATGAACACTTCAACCTAGAAGAACAAAATTTGTTGAGCCAAGGGGATTTGTGGACTTGTCATTACAACCACGTATCATCATGATGGGTGAAAAAATATTTGCTGGTATTTCGGAACTCGTAATTTCTTGGAAGCTTGGCAACCCTCTCAATGAAAGTGCTTTTCCACAGTCTCTGCTTAGGGCTACTTGAAGCGGAAACAAAGCATAGAGACAAAACTGAGAACTCCTTTATTTTTCAAGTTTCAAAGAGCTACTACAAACCATATTGGATTTAGAGTTCCAAATTCATCTATCTATATAGGAGAGAACAGAGTGAAACCTAAATATAAAAACTGCTACTGTAGACGAAGGCTTCAACCTAGAAGAACAAAATTTGGTGAGCCAAGTGGGATTTCTGTACCGATCTTCACCACCAAGTATCATCAAGATTGGGTGAATTAATATTTGCTGGTAATTCGGAAACTCGTTATTTCTTAGAAGCTTGGCAACCCCACTCACTGATAGTGCTTTTCCACAGTCTGTTCTTAGGGTACTTGAAGAGGAAAAAAACATAGAGACAAATCTGAGAACTCCTTTATTTTGTAGGTTTCAAAGAGCTACTACAAACCATGTTGGATTTAGAGTTCCAAATTCATCTATCTATAGGAGACAACAGAGTGAAACCTAAACATAAAAACTGCTACCGTAAATGAACGCTTCAACCTAGAAGAACAAAATTTGGTGAGCCAAGTGGGATTTGTGTACTGATCACTACCACCAAGTGTCATCAAGATTGCGTGAAAAAATATTTGCGGGTATTTCGGAAACTCGTAATTTCGTGGAACCTTGGCAACCCCTCTCAAGGAAAGTGCGTATCCACCGTCTGTGCCTAGGGCTACTTGAAGAGGAATCAAACCATAGAGACAAAACTGAGAACTCCTTTATTTTGTCAAGTTTCAAAGAGGTACTACCAACCATGTTGGATTTAGAGTTCCAAATTCATCTATCCATATAGGAGAGAACAGAGTGAAACCTAAATATAAAAACTGCTACTGTAGACGAACGCTTCAACCTAGAAGAACAAAATTTGGTGAGCCAAGTGGGATTTGTGTACTGATCATTACCACCAAGTGTCATCAAGATTGCGTGAAAAAATATTTGCTGGTATTTCGGAAACTCGTTATTTCTTAGAAGCTTGGCAACCCCACTGAATGAAAGTGCTTTTCCAGAGTCTGTTCCAAGGGGTACTTGAAGAGGAATCAAACCATAGAGACAAAACTGAGAACTCCTTTATTTTGTCAAGTTTCAAAGAGCTACTGCAAACCATGTTGGATTTAGTGTTCCAAATTCATCTATCTATATAGGAGAGAACAGAGTGAAACCTAAATAAAAAAATTGCTACTCTAGACGAATGCTTCAACCTAGAAGAACAAAATTTGTTGAGCCAAGTGGGATTTGTATACTGATCATCACCACCAATTATCCTCAAGATTGAATGAAAAAATATTTGCTGGTATTTCGGAAACTCGTTATTTCTTAGAAGCTTGGCAACCCCTGTCAATGAAAGTGCTTTTCCACAGTCTGTGCCTAGAGCTACTTGAAGAGGAATCAAACCATAGAGACAATACTGACAACTCCTTTATTTTGTCAAGTTTCAAAGAGCTACTAGAAACCATGTTGGATTTAGAGTTCCAAATTCATCTATCCATATAGGAGAGAACAGAGTGAAACCTAAATATAAAAACTGCTACTGTAGACGAACGCTTCAACCTAGAAGAACAAAATTTGGTGAGCCAAGTGGGATTTTTGTACTGATCATTACCACCAAGTGTCATCAAGATTGCGTGAAAAATATTTGCTGGTATTTCGGAAACTCGTTATTTCTTAGAAGCTTGGCAACCCCACTGAATGAAAGTGCTTTTCCAGAGTCTGTTCCTAGGGTACTTGAAGAGGAAACAAACCATAGATACAAAACTGAGAACTCCTTTATTTTGTCAAGTTTCAAAGAGCTACTACAAACCATGTTGGATTTAGAGTTCCAAATTCATCTATCTATATAGCAGAGAACAGAGTGAAACCTAAATATAAAAAACTGCTACTGTAGACGAACGCTTCAACCTAGAAAAACAAAATTTGGTGAGCCAAGTGGGATTTGTGTACCGATCTTCACCACCAAGTATCATCAAGATTGGATGAATAAATATTTGCTGGTAATTCGGAAACTCGTTATTTCTTAGAAGCTTGGCAAACCCACTCAATGAAAGTGCTTTTCCACCGTTTGTGCCTGGGGCTATTTGAAGAGGAAACAAACCATAGAGACAAAACTGAGAACTCCTTTATTTTGTCAAGTTTCAAGGAGCCATTACAAACCATGTTGGATTTAGAGTTCCAAATTCATCTATCTATATAGGAGAGAACAGAGTGAAACCTAAAAATAAAAACTGCTACTGAAAACGAACGCTTCAACCTAGAAGAACAAAATTTGGTGAGTCAAGTGGGATTTGTGTACCGATCGTAAACACCAAGTATCATCAAGATTGGGTGAAAATATATTTGCTGGTATTTAGGAAACTCGTAATTTCTTGGAACCTTGGCAACACCTCTCAAGGAAAGTGCGTATCCAACGTCTGTGCCTAGGGCTACTTGAAAAGGAAACAAGCCATGGAGACAAAACAGAGAACTCCTTTATTTTGTCAAGTTTCAAAGAGCCACTACAAACCATGTTGGATTTAGAGTTCCAAATTCATCTATCTATACAGCAGAGAACAGAGTGAAACCTAAACATAAAAACTGCTAGGGTAAACGAACGCTTCAACGTAGAAGAACAAAATTTGGTGAGCCAAGTGGGATTTGTGAACTTGTCATTACAACCACGTATCATCAAGATTGGGTGAAAAAATATTTGCTGGTATTTCGGAAACTCGTAATTTCTTGGAAGCTTGGCAACCCCTCTCAATGAAAGTGCTTTTCCACAGTCTCTGCTTAGGGCTACTTGAAGCGGAAACAAATCATAGAGACAAAACTGAAAACTTCTTTATTGTTTCAAGTTTCAAAGAGCTACTACAAACCATATTGGATTTAGAGTTCCAAATTCATCTTATATATAGGAGAGGACAGGGTGAAACCTAAATATAAAAACTGCTACTGTAGACGAACGCTT
Organism: Callospermophilus lateralis; assembly: GCF_048772815.1. Classification (NCBI taxonomy): domain Eukaryota; kingdom Metazoa; phylum Chordata; class Mammalia; order Rodentia; family Sciuridae; genus Callospermophilus; species Callospermophilus lateralis. Next base: position 4,580 of record NW_027516627.1, read on the forward strand.
CAACCTAGAAAAACAAAATTTCGTGAGCCAAGTGGGAGTTGTGTACCGATCTTCACCACCAAGTATCATCAAGATTCGATGAATAAATATTTGCTTGTAATTCGGAAACTCGTTATTTCTTAGAAGCTTGGCTAACCCACTCAATGAAAGTGCTGTTTTCCACCGTTTGTGCCTGGGGCTACTTGAAGAGGAAACAAACCATAGAGACAAAACTGAGAACTCCTTTATTTTGTCAAGTTTCTAGGAGCCATTACAAACCATGTTGGATTTAGAGTTCCAAATTCATCTATCTATATAGCAGATAACAGAGTGAAACCTAAACTTAAAAACTGCTACTGAAAAAGAACGCTTCAACCTAGAAGAACAAAATTTGGTGAGCAAAGTGGGATTTGTGTACTGATCATTACCACCAAGTATCATCAAGATTGGGTAAAAAAATATTTGTTGGTATTTCGGAAACTTGTAATTTCTTTTAAGTTTGGCAACCCCTCTCAATGAAAGTGCGTATCCACCGTCTGTGCCTAGGGCTACTTGAAACGGAAACAAATCATAGAGACAATACTGAGAACTCCTTTATTTTGTCAAGTTTCAAAGAGCTACTACAAACCATATTGTATTTAGAGTTCCAAATTCATCTATCTATATAGGAGAGAACAAAGTGAAACCTAAATATAAAAAGTGCTACTGTAGACGAACGCTTCAACCTAGAAGAACAAAATTTGGTGAGCCACGTGGGATTTGTGTACCTATCTTCACCACCATGTATCATCAAGATTGGGTGAAAAAATATTTGCTGGTAATTCAGAAACTCGTTATTTCTTAGAAGCTTGGCAACCCCTCTCAATGAAAGTGATTTTCCACAGTCTCTGCTTAGGGCGACTTGAAGCGGAAACAAATCAAAGAGACAAAACTGAGAACTCCTCTATTTTGTCAAGGTTGAAAGAGCTACTAGAAACCATGTTGGATTTAGAGTTCCAAATTCATCTATCTATATAGGAGAGAACAGAGTGAAACCGAAAAATGAAAACTGCTACTGAAAACGAACGCTTCAACATGGAAGAACAAAATTTTGTGAGTCAAGTGGGATTTGTGTACCGATCATAAACACCATGTATCATCAAGATTGGGTGAAAAAATATTTGCTGGTATTGCGTAAACTCGTAATTTCTTGGAAGCTTGGCAACCCCTCTCAAAGAAACTGCTTTTCCACAGTCACTGCTTAGGGCTACTTGAAGCGGAAACAAATCATAGAGACAAAACTGAGAACTCCTTTATTTTGTCAAGTTTCAAAGAGCTACTACAAACCATGTTGGATTTAGAGTTCCAAATTCATCTATCTATATAGGAGAGAACAGAGGGAAACTAAAAATATAAACTACTACTGTAAACGAACGCTTCAAGCTAAAAGAACAAAATTTGGTGAGTCAAGTGGGATTTGTGTACCGACCTTCACCACCAAGTATCATCAAGATTCGATGAATAAATATTTGCTGGTAATTCGGAAACTCGTTATTTCTTAGAACCTTGGCAACCCCCCTCAATGAAAGTGCTTTTCCACCGTTTGTGCCTGGGCCTACTTGAAGAGGAAACAAAGCATAGAGACAAAACTGAGAACTCCTTTATTTTGTCAAGTTTCAAGGAGCCATTACAAACCATGTTGGATTTAGAGTTCCAAATTCATCTATCTATATAGGAGAGAACAGAGTGAAACCTAAACATAAAAACTGCTACTGAAAACGAACGCTTCAACCTAGAAGAACAAAATTTGGTGAGCAAAGTGGGATTTGTGTACTGATCATTACCACCAAGTATCATCAAGATTGGGTAAAAAAATATTTGTTGGTATTTCGGAAACTCGTAATTTCTTTTAAGTTTGGCAACCCCTCTCAATGAAAGTGCGTATCCACCGTCTGTGCCTAGGGCTACTTGAAACGGAAACAAATCATAGAGACAATACTGAGAACTCCTTTATTTTGTCAAGTTTCAAAGAGCTACTACAAACCATAATGTATTTAGAGTTCCAAATTCATCTATCTATATAGAAGAGAACAAAGTGAAACCTAAATATAAAAAGTGCTAGTGTAGACGAACGCTTCAACCTAGAAGAACAAAATTTGGTGAGCCACGTGGGATTTGTGTACCGATCATCACCACCAAGTATCATCAAGATTGGGTGAAAAAATATTTGCTGGTATTTCGGAAACTCGTCATTTCTTAGAAGCTTGGCAACCCCTCTCAATGAAAGTGCTTTTCCACAGTCTCTGCCTAGGGCTACTTCAAGAGAAAACATACCATAGAGACAAAACTGAGAACTCCTTTATTTTGTCAACTTTCAAAGAGCTACTACGAACCAAGTTGGATTTAGAGTTCCAAATTCATCTATCCATATAGGAGAGAACAGAGTGAAACCTAAACATAAAAACTGCTCCAGTAGATGAACGCTTCAACGTAGAAGAACAAAATTTGGTGAGCCAAGTGGGATTTTTGTACTGGTCTTTACCACCAAGTATCATCAAGATTGGGTGAAAAAATATTTGCTGGTATTTCGGAAACTCGTAATTTCTTGCAAGCTTGGCAACCCCTAACAATGAATGTGCTTTTCCACAGTCACTGATTAGGGCTATTGAAGCGGAAAGAAATCATACAGACAAAACTGAGAACTCCTTTATTTTGTCAAGTTTCAAAGAGCTACTACAAACCATGTTGTATTTAGAGTTCCAAATTCATCTATCTATATAGGAGAGAACAGAGTGAAACCTAAATAAAAAAATTGCTACTGTAGACAAACGCCTCAACCTAGAAGAACAAAATTTGTTGAGCCAAGTGGGATTTGTATACTGATCATCACCACCAAGTATCCTCAAGATTGGATGAAAAAATATTTGCTGGTTTTTCGGAAACTCGTTATTTCTTAGAAGCTTGGCAACCCCTCTCAATGAAAGTGCTTTTCCAGCGTTTGTGCCTGGGGCTTCTTGAAGAGGAAACAAACCATAGAGACAAAACTGAGAACTCCTTTATTTTGTCAAGTTTCAAGGAGCCATTACAAACCATGTTGGATTTAGAATTCCAAATTCATCTTTCTATATAAAGGGAACAGAGTGAAAACAAAACATAAAAACTGCTCCTGTAGACGAACGCTTCAACCTAGAAGAACAAAATTTGGTGAGCCAAGTGGGATTTGTGTACTGATCATTACCACCAAGTATCATCAAGATTGGGTGAAAATATATTTTCTGGTATTTCGGAAACTCGTAATTTCTTGGAAGTTTGGCAACAACTATCAATGAATGTGCTTTTCCACAGTCAGTGCTTAGGGCTACTTGAAGCGGAAAGAAATCATAGAGACAAAACTGAGAACTCCTTTATTTTGTCAAGTTTCAAAGAGCTACTACAAACCGTGTTGGATTTAGAGTTCCAAATTCATCTATCTATATAGGAGAGAACAGTGTGAAACCTAAACATAAAAACTGCTACTGTAAACGAACGCTTCAACGTAGAAGAACAAAATTTGGTGAGCCAAGTGGGATTTGTAGACTTGTCATTACAACCACGTATCATCAAGATTGGGTGAAAAAATATTTGCTGGTATTCCGGAAACTCGTAATTTCTTGGAAGCTTGGCAACCCCTCTCAAAGAAAGTGCTTTTCCACAGTCTGTGCCTAGGGATACTTGAAGGGGAAACAAACCATAGAGACAAAACTGAGAACTCTTTTATTTTGACAAGTTTCAAAGAGCTACTACAAACCATGTTGGATTTAGAGTTCCAAATTCATCTATCTATATAGGAGAGAACAGAGTGAAACCTAAAAATAAAAACTGCTACTGTAGACGAACGCTTCAACCAAGAAGAACAAAATTTGGTGAGCCAAGTGGGATTTGTGTACTTGTCACTACCACCAAGTATCATCAAGATTGGGTGAAAAAATATTTCCTGGTATTTCGGAAACTCGTTATTTCTTAGAAGCTTGGCAACCCCTCTCAATGAAAGTGCTTTTCCACAGTCTGTGCCTAGGGCTACTTGAAGAGGAAACAAACCATACAGACAAAACTGAGAACTCCTTTATTGTGTCAAGTTTCAAAGAGCTATTACACACCATGTTGGATTTTGAATTCCAAATTCACCTATCTTTATATTGGAGAACAGAGTGAAACCTAAATATAAAAACTACTACTGTAGACGAACGATTCAACCAAGAAAAACAAAATTTGGTGAGCAAAGTGGGATTTGTGTACTGATCATTACCACCAAGTATCATCAACATTGGGTGAAAAAATATTTGCTGGTATTTCGGAAACTCGTTATTTCTTAGAAGCTTGGCAACCCTCTCAATGAAAGTGCTTTTCCACAGTCTGTGCCTAGGGCTTCTTGAAGAGGAAACAAACCATAGAGACGAAACTGAGAACTCCTTTATTTTGTCAACTTTCAAAGAGCTACTACAAACCATGTTGGATTTAGAGTTCCAAATTCATCTATCTATATAGGAGAGAAGAGACTAAAACCTAAAAATAAAAACTGCTACTGTAAACGAACGCTTCAATCTATAGAGAACAAAATATGGTGAGCCAAGTGGGATTTGTGTACTTGTCATTACCACCAAGTATCATCAATATTGGGTGAAGAAATATTTGCTGGTATTTTGGAAACTCGTAATTTATTGGAAGCTTGGCACCCCTTTCAATGGAAGTGCTTTTCCACAGTCATTGCCTAGGGCTACTTAAAGAGGAAACAATCCATAGAGACAAAACTGAGACCTCATTTATTTTGTCAAGTTTCATAGAGCCACTACCAACCATGTTGGATTTAGAGTTGCAAATTCATCTATCTATATAGCAGAGAACAGAGTGAAACCTAAACATAAAAACTGCTACTGTAGACGAACGCTTCAACCAAGAAGAAAAAAATTTGGTGACCCAAGTGGGATTTGTGTACCGATCATCACCACCAAGTATCATCAAGATTCGGGGGAAAAAATTTGCAGGTATTTTGGAAACTCATTATTTCTTAGAAGCTTGGCAACCCCTCTCAATGAAAGTGCTTTTCCACAGTCAGTGCATAGGGCTACTTGAAGAGGAAACAATCCATATAGACAAAACTGTGAACTCCTTTATTTTGTCAAGTTTCAAAGAGCTACTACAAACCATGTTGGATTTAGAGTTCCAAATTCATCAATCTATATCGGAGAGAACAGAGGGAAACCTAAAAATAAAAACTGCTTCTCTAAACGAACGCTTCAACCTAGAAGAACAAAATTTGGTAAGCCAAGTGGGATTTGTGTACTGATCTTTACCACCAAGTATCATCAAGATTCGGTGAAAAAATATTTGCTGGTATTTCGGAAACTCGTTATTTCTTAGAAGCTTGGCAACACCTCTCAATGAAAGTGCTTTTCCACAGTCTGTGCCTAAGACTACTTGAAGAAGAAACAAAACATAGAGACAAAACTGAGAACTACTTTATTTTGTCAAGTTTCAAAGAGCTACTGCAAACCATACTGGATTTAGTGTTCCAAATTCATCTATCTATATAGCAGAGAACAGAGTGAAACCTAAACATAAAAACTGCTACTGTAGATGAACGCTTCAATCTAGAAAAACGAAATTTGGTGAGCCAAGTGGGATTTGTGGACCGATCATCACCACCAAGTATCATCAAGATTGGGTGAAAAAATATTTGCTGGTATTTCAGAAACTCGTTATTTCTTAGAAGCTTGGCAACCCCTCTTAATGAAAGTGCTTTTCCACAGTTTGTGCCTAGGGCTACTTGAAGGGGTAACAAACCATAGAGACAAAACTGAGAACTCCTTTATTTTGTCAAGTTTCAAAGAGCTACTACAAACCATGTTGGATTTAGAGTTCCAAATTCATCTATCTATATTGCAGAGAACAGAGTGAAACCTAAACATAAAAACTGCTACTGTAGACGAACGCTTCAACCTAGAAGAACAAAATTTGGTGAGCTAAGTGGGATCTGTGTACCGATCTTTATCACCACGTATCATCACCATTGGGTGATAAAATATTTGCTGGTATTTCGGAAACTCGTAATTTCTTGGAAGCTTGGCCACCCCTTCAATGAAAGTGCTTTTCCACAGTCTCTGCTTAGGGCTACATGAAGCGGAAACAAATCATAGATACAAAACTGAGAACCCCTTTATTTTGTCAAGTTTTAAAGGGCTACTACAAACCACGTTGGATTTAGAGTTCCAAATTCATCTATCTGTATAGGAGAGAACAGAGGGAAACCTAAATATAACAACTTCTACTGTAGACGAACGCTTCAACCTAGAAGAACAAAATTTGGTGAGCCAAGTGGGATTTTTGTACCGATCGTAAACACCAAGTATCATCAAGATTGGGTGAAAAAATATTTCCTGGTATTTCGGAAACTCGTTATTTCTTAGAAGCTTGGCAACTCCTCTCAATGAAAGAGCTTTTCCACAGTCTGTGCCTAGGGCTACTTGAAGAGGAAACAAACCATACAGACAAAACTGAGAACTCCTTTATTTTGTCAAGTTTCACAGAGCCACTTGAAACCATGTTGGATTTAGAGTTCCAAATTCATCTATCTATATAGCAGAGAACAGAGTGAAACCTAAACATAAAAACTGCTACTGTAGACGAACGCTTCAACATAGAAGAAAAAATTTGGTGAGCCAAGTGGGATTTGTGTACTGATCATTACCACCAAGTATCATCAACATTGGGTGAAAAAAATATTTGCTGGTATTTCGGAAACTCGTAATATTTTGGAAGCTTTGCAACCCCTCTCAATGAAAGTGCTTTTCCAAAGTCATTGCCTAGGGCTTCTTAAAGAGGAAACAACCCATAGAGACAAAACTGAGACCTTCTTTATTTTGTCAAGTTTCAAAGAGCTACTACAAAACATGTTGGATTTAGAGTTCCAAATTTATCTATCTATATTGGAGAGAACAGAGTGAAATCTAAAAATAAAAACTGCTACTGTAAACGAATGCTTCAAACTAGAGGAACAAAATTTAGTGAGCCAAGTGGGATTTGTGTACTGATAATTACCACCAAGTATCATCAAGATTGGGTGAAAAAATATTTGCTGGTATTTCGGAAACTCGTTATTTCTTAGAAGCTTGGCAACCGCTCTCCATGAAAGTGCTTTTCCACAGTCTGTGCCTAGGGCTACTTGAAGAGGAAACAAACCACAGAGACAAAACTGAGAACTCATTTATTTTGTCAAGATTCAAATAGCTACTACAAACCATGTTGGATTTAGAGTTACAAATTCATTTATCTATATATTAGAGAACAGAGTGAAACCTAAATATAAAAATTGCTACTGTAGACGAACGCTTCAACCTAGAAGAACAAAATTTGGTGAGTCAAGTGGGATTTGTGTACTGATCATTACAACCTAGTATCATCAAGATTTGGTGAAAAAATATTTGCTGGTATTTCGGAAACTCGTTATTTCTTAGAAGCTTGGCAACCCCTCTCAATGAAAGTGCTTTTCCACAGTCTGTGCCTAGGAATACATGAAGAGGAAACAAACCATAGAGACAAAACTGGGAACTCCTTTATTTTGTCAACTTTCAAAGAGCTACTACAAACCATGTTGGATTTAGAGTTCCAAATTCATCTATCTATATAGGAGGGAACAGAGTGAAACCTAAAAATAAAAACTGCTACTGTAAACGAAAACTGCAACCTAGAAGAACACTATTTAGTAAGCCAAGTGGGATTTGTGTACTTGTCATTACCACCACGCATCATCAACATTGGGTGAAAAAATATTTGTTTGTATTTCGAAAACTGGTAATTTCTTGGAAGCTTGGCAACACCTTTCAATGAAAGTGCTTTTCCACAGTCTTTGCTTAGGGCTACATGAAGTGGAAAAAAATCATAGAGACAAATCTGAGAACTCCTTTATTTTGTCAAGTTTCAAAGAGGTACTACAAACCACGTTGGATTTAGAGTTCCAAATTCATCTATCTATATAGGAGAGAACAGAGTAAATCCTTAAAATAAAAACTGCTACTGAATACGAACGCTTCAACCTAGGAGAACAAAATTTGGTGAGCCAAGTGGGATTTGTGTACTTGTCATTACCCCCAATTATCATCAACATTGGGTGAAAAAATATATGCTGGTATTTCGGAAACTCGTTATTTCTTAAAACCTTTGCAACCCCTCTCAATGAAAGTACCATTCCACAGTCTGTGCCTAGGGCGACTTGAAAAGGAAACAAACCATAGAGACAAAACTGAGAACTCTTTTACTTTGTCAAGTTTCAAAGAGCTATTACACACCATGTTGGATTTAGAGTTCCAAATTCACCTATCTATATAGGAGAGAACAGAGTGAAACCTAAATATAAAAACTGCTACTGTAGACGAACGCTTCAACCCAGAAGAACAAAATTTGGTGAGCCAAGTGGGATTTGTGTACTGATCATTACCACCAAGTATCATCAACATTGGGTGAAAAAATATTTGCCGGTATTTCGGAAACTCGTTATTTCTTAGAAGCCTGGCAACCCCTCTCAATGAAAGTGCTTTTTCACAGTCTGTGCCTAGGGCTACTTGAAGAGGAAACAAACCATAGAGACAAAACTGAGAACTCCTTTATTTTGTCAACTTTCAAAGAGCTACTGCAAACCTAGTTGGATTTAGAGTTCCAAATGCATCTATCTATATAGGAGAGAACAGAGTGAAACCTAAAAATAAAAACTGCTACTGTAAACGAACGCTTCAACCTAGAAGAAGAAAATTTGGTGAGCCAAATGGGATTTGTGTACTTGTCATTACCACCACGTATCATCAACATTGGGTGAAAAAATATTTGCTTTTATTTCGGAAACTCGTAATTTATTGGAAGCTTGGCGACCCCTTTCAATGAAAGTGCTTTTCCACAGTCTCTACTTAGGGCTACATGAAGCAGAAACAAATCGTAGAGACAAAACTGAGAACTCCTTTATATTTTCAAGTTTCAAAGAGCTACTACAAACAATGTTGGATTTAGAGTTCCAAATTCATCTATCTATATAGGAGAGAAGAGACTAAAACCTAAAAATAAAAACTGCTACTGTAAACGAACGCTTCAACCTAAAGAGAACAAAATTTGGTGAGCCAAGTGGCTTGTCATTACCACCACGGATCATCAACATTGGGTGAAGAAATATTTGCTGGTATTTCGGAAACTCGTAATTTATTGGAAGCGTGGCAACCCCTTTCAATGGAAGTGCTTTTCCACAGTCATTGCCTAGGGCTACTTAAAGAGGAAACAATCCATAGAGACAAAACTGAGACCTCCTTTATTTTGTCAAGTTTCAAAGAGCCACTACAAACCATGTTGGATTTAGAGTTCCAAATTCATCTATCTATATCGGAGAGATCAGAGTGAAACCTAAACACAAAAACTGCTACTGTGACGAACGCTTCAATCTAGAAATACAAAAATTGGTGAGCCAAGTGGGATTTGTGGACCGATCAACACCACCAAGTATCATCAAGATTGGGTGAAAAAATATTTGCTGGTATTTCAGAAACTCGTTATTTCTTAGAAGATTGGCAACCCCTCTCAATGAAAGTGCTTTCCCACAGTCCGTGCCTGGGACTACTTGAAAAGGAAACAAAACATAGAGACAAAACTGAGAACTACTTTATTTTGTCAAGTTTCAAAGAGCTACTGCAAACCATACTCGATTTAGAGTTCCAAATTCATCTATCTATATAGCAGAGAACAGAGTGAAACCTAAACACAAAAACTGCTACTGTGACGAACGCTTCAATCTAGAAATACAAAAATTGGTGAGCCAAGTGGGATTTGTGGACCGATCATCACCACCAAGTATCATCAAGATTGGGTGAAAAAATATTTGCTGGTATTTCAGAAACTCGTTATTTCTTAGAAGCTTTTCAACCCCTCTCAATGAAAGTGCTTTTCCACAGTGTGTGCCTAGGGCTACTTGAAGGGGAAACAAACCATAGAGACAAAACTGAGAACTCTTTTATTTTGACAAGTTTCAAAGAGCCTCTACAAACCATGTTGGATTTAGAGTTCCAAATTCATCTATCTATATAGGAGAAAACAGAGTGAAACCTAAAAATAAAAACTGCTACTGTAGACGAACGCTTTAACCAAGAAGAACAAAATTTGGTGAGCCAAGTGGGATTTGTGTACTTGTCATTACCACCAAGTATCATCAAGATTGGGTGAAAAAATATTTCCTGGTATTTCGGAAACTCCTTATTTCTTAGAAGCTTGGCAACCCCTCTCAATGAAAGTGCTTTTCCACAGTCTGTGCCTAGGGCTACTTGAAGAGGAAACAAACCATACAGACAAAACTGAGAACTCCTGTATTGTGTCAAGTTTCAAAGAGCTATTACACACCATGTTGGATTTTGAATTCCAAATTCATCTATCTATATAGGAGAGAACAGAGTGAAACCTAAATATAAAAACTGCTACTGTAGACGAACGATTCAACCCAGAAGAACAAAATTTGGTGAGCCAAGTGGGATTTGTGTACTGATCATTACCACCAAGTATCATCAACATTGGGTGAAAAAATATTTGCTGGTATTTCGGAAACTCGTTATTTCTTAGAAGCTTGGAAACCCTCTCAATGAAAGTGCTTTTCCACAGTCTCTGCCTAGGGCTACTTGAAGAGGAAACAAACCATAGAGACAAAACTGAGAACTCCTTTATTTTGTCAACTTTCAAAGAGCTACTACAAACCATGTTGGATTTAGAGTTCCAAATTCATCTATCTATATAGGAGAGAAGAGACTAAAACCTAAAAATAAAAACTGCTACTGTAAACGAATGCTTCAACCTAAAGAGAACAAAATATGGTGAGCCAAGTGGGATTTGTGTACTTGTCATTACCACCACGTATCATCAACATTGGGTGAAGCAATATTTGCTGGTATTTCGGAAACTCGTAATTTATTGGAAGCTTGGCACCCCTTTCAATGGAAGTGCTTTTCCACAGTCATTGCCTAGGGCTACTTAAAGAGGAAACAATCCATAGAGACAAAACTGAGACCTCCTTTATTTTGTCAAGTTTCATAGAGCCACTACCAACCATGTTGAATTTAGAGTTGCAAATTCATCTATCTATATAGCAGAGAACAGAGTGAAACCTAAACATAAAAACTGCTACTGTAGACGAACGCTTCAAAGTAGAAGAAAAAAATTTGGTGACCCAAGTGGGATTTGTGTACCGATCATCACCACCAAGTATCATCAAGATTCAGGGGAAAAAAATTGCAGGTATTTCGGAAACTCGTTATTTCTTAGAAGCTTGGCAACCCCTCTCAATGAAAGTGCTTTTCCACAGTCAGTGCATAGGGCTACTTGAAGAGGAAACAATCCATATAGACAAAACTGAGAACTCCTTTATTTTGTCAAGTTTCAAAGAGCTACTACAAACCGTGTTGGATTTAGAGTTCCAAATTCATCTATCTATATAGGAGAAAACAGAGTGAAAACCTAAAAATAAAAACTGCTACTGTAGACGAACGCTTCAACCAAGAAGAACAAAATTTGGTGAGCCAAGTGGGATTTGTGTACTTGTCATTACCACCAAGTATCATCAACATTGGGTGAAAAAATATTGCTGGTATTTCGGAAACTCGTTATCTCTTAGAAGCTTTGCAACCCTCTCAATGAAAGTGCTTTTCCACAGTCTCTGCCTAGGGCTACTTGAAGAGGAAACAAACCTTAGAGACAAAACTGAGAACTCCTTTATTTTGTCAACTTTCAAAGAGCTACTACAAACCATGTTGGATTTAGAGTTCCAAATTCATCTCTCTATATAGGAGAGAAGAGACTAAAACCTAAAAATAAAAACTGCTACTGTAAACGAACGCTTCAACCTAAAGAGAACAAAATATGGTGAGCAAAGTGGGATTTGTGTACTTGTCATTACCACCACGTATCATCAACATTGGGTGAAGAAATATTTGCTGGTATTTCGGAAACTCGTAATTTATTGGAAGCTTGGCACCCCTTTCAATGGAAGTGCTTTTCCACAGTCATTGCCTAGGCTACTTAAAGAGGAAACAATCCATAGAGACAAAACTGAGACCTCCTTTATTTTGTCAAGTTTCATAAAGCCACTACCAACCATGTTGGATTTAGAGTTGCAAATTCATCTATCTATATAGCAGAGAACAGAGTAACCTAAACATAAATACTGCTACTGTAGACGAACGCTTCAACCTAGAAGAAAAAAATTTGGTGACCCAAGTGGGATTTGTGTACCGATCATCACCACCAAGTATCATCAAGATTCGGGGGAAAAAATTTGCAGGTATTTCGGAAACTCGTTATTTCTTAGAATCTTGGCAACCCTCACAATGAAAGTGCTTTTCCAGAGTCAGTGCATAGGGCTACTTGAAGAGGAAACAATCCATATAGACAAAACTGAGAACTCCTTTATTTATCAAGTTTCAAAGAGCTACTAAAAACCATGTTGGATTTAGAGTTCAAATTCATCTATCTATATCGGAGAGAACAGAGTGAAACCTAAAAATAAAAACTGCTTCTGTAAACGAACGCTTCAACCTAGAAGAACAAAATTTGGTAAGCCAAGTGGGATTTGTGTACTGATCTTTACCACCAAGTATCATCAAGATTCGGTGAAAAAATATTTGCTGGTATTTCGGAAACTCGTTATTTCTTAGAAGCTTGGCAACCCCTCTCAATGAGTGTGCTTTTCCACAGTCTGTGCCTAGGACTACTTGAAGAAGAAACAAAACATAGAGACAAAACTGAGAACTACTTTATTTTGTCAAGTTTCAAAGAGCTACTGCAAACCATACTGGATTTAGAGTTCCAAATTCATCTATCTATATAGCAGAGAACAGAGTGAAACCTAAACATAAAAACTGCTACTGTAGATGAACGCTTCAATCTAGAAAAACAAAAATTGGTGAGCCAAGTGGGATTTGTGGACCGATCATCACCACCAAGTATAATCAAGATTGGGTGAAAAATATTTGCTGGTATTTCAGAAACTCGTTATTTCTTAGAAGCTTGGCAACCCCTCTCAATGAAAGTGCTTTCCCACAGTCTGTGCCTGGGACTACTTGAAAAGGAAACAAAACATAGAGACAAAACTGAGAATTACTTTATTTTGTCAAGTTTCAAAGAGCTACTGCAAACCATACTCGATTTAGAGTTCCAAATTCATCTATCTATATAGCAGAGAACAGAGTGAAACCTAAACACAAAAACTGCTACTGTGACCAATGCTTCAATCTAGAAATACAAAAATTGGTGAGCCAAGTGGGATTTGTGGACCGATCATCACCACCAAGTATCATCAAGATTGGGTGAAAAAATATTTGCTGGTATTTCAGAAACTCGTTATTTCTTAGAAGCTTTTCAACCCTCTCAATGAAAGTGCTTTTCCACAGTCTGTGCCTAGGGATACTTGAAGGGGAAACAAACCATAGAGACAAAACTGAGAACTCTTTTATTTTGACAAGTTTCAAAGAGCTACTACAAACCATGTTGGATTTAGAGTTCCAAATTCATCTATCTATATAGGAGAAACCAGAGTGAAACCTAAAAATAAAAACTGCTACTGTAGACGAACGCTTTAACCAAGAAGAACAAAATTTGGTGAGCCAAGTGGGATTTGTGTACTTGTCATTACCACCAAGTATCATCAAGATTGGGTGAAAAAATATTTCCTGGTATTTCGGAAACTCCTTATTTCTTAGAAGCTTGGCAACCCCTCTCAATGAAAGTGCTTTTCCACAGTCTGTGCCTAGGGCTACTTGAAGAGGAAACAAACCATACAGACAAAACTGAGAACTCCTTTATTGTGTCAAGTTTCAAAGAGCTATTACACACCATGTTGGATTTTGAATTCCAAATTCATGTATCTATATAGGAGAGAACAGAGTGAAACCTAAATATAAAAACTGCTACTGTAGAGGAACGATTCAACCCAGAAGAACAAAATTTGGTGAGCCTAGTGGGATTTGTGTACTGATCATTACCACCAAGTATCATCAACATTGGGTGAAAAATATTTGCTGGTATTTCGGAAACTCGTTATTTCTTAGAAGCTTGGAAACCCTCTCAATGAAAGTGATTTTCCACAGTCTCTGCCTAGGGCTACTTGAAGAGGAAACAAACCATAGAGACAAAACTGAGAACTCCTTTATTTTGTCAACTTTCAAAGAGCTACTACAAACCATGTTGGATTTAGAGTTCCAAATTCATCTATCTATATAGGAGAGAAGAGACTAAAACCTAAAAAAAAAAACTGCTACTGTAAACGAACGCTTCAACCTAAAGAGAACAAAATATGGTGAGCCAAGTGGGATTTGTGTACTTGTCATTACCACCACGTATCATCAACATTGGGTGAAGCAATATTTGCTGGTATTTCGGAAACTCGTAATTTATTGGAAGCTTGGCACCCCTTTCAATGGAAGTGCTTTTCCACAGTCATTGCCTAGGGCTATTTAAAGAGGAAACAATCCATAGAGACAAAACTGAGACCTTCTTTATTTTGTCAAGTTTAAAAGAGCTACTGCAAACCATGTTGGATTAAAGTTCCATATTCACCTATCTATATAGGAGGGAACAGAGGGAAACCTAAAAATAAAAACTGCTACTGTAGACGAATGCTTCAACCAAGAAGAACAAAATTTGGTGAGCCAAGTGGGATTTGTGTACTTGTCATTACCACCAAGTATCATCAAGATTGGGTGAAAAAATATTTCCTGGTATTTCGGAAACTCCTTATTTCTTAGAAGCTTGGCAACCCCTCTCAATGAAAGTGCTTTTCCACAGTCTGTGCCTAGGGCTACTTGAAGAGGAAACAAACCATACAGACAAAACTGAGAACTCCTTTATTGTGTCAAGTTTCAAAGAGCTATTACACACCATGTTGGATTTTGAATTCCAAATTCATCTATCCATATAGGAGAGAACAGAGTGAAACCTAAATATAAAAACTGCTACTGTAGACGAATGATTCAACCAGAAGAACAAAATTTGGTGAGCTAAGTGGGATTTGTGTACTGATCATTACCACCAAGTATCATCAACATTGGGTGAAAAAATATTTGCTGGTATTTCGTAAACTCGTTATTTCTTAGAAGCTTGGCAACCCTCTCAATGAAAGTGCTTTTCCACAGTCTCTGCCTAGGGCTACTTAAGAGGAAACAAACCATAGAGACAAAACTGAGAACTCCTTTATTTTGTCAACTTTCAAAGAGCTACTACACACCATGTTGGATTTAGAGTTCCAATTTCATCTCTCTATATAGGAGAGAAGAGACTAAAACCTAAAAATACAAAAACTGCTACTGTAAACGAACGCTTCAACCTAAAGAGAACAAAATATGGTGAGCCAAGTGGGATTTGTGTACTTGTCATTACCACCACGTATCATCAACATTGGGTGAAGAAAAATTTGCTGGTATTTCGGAAACTCGTAATTTATTTGAAGCTTGGCACCCCTTTCAATGGAAGTGCTTACACAGTCATTGCCTAGGGCTACTTAAAGAGGAAACAATCCATAGAGACAAAACTGAGACCTCCTTTATTTTGTCAAGTTTCATAGAGCCACTACCAACCATGTTGGATTTAGAGTTGCAAATTCATCTATCTATATAGCAGAGAACAGAGTGAAACCTAAACATAAAAACTGCTACTGTAGACGAACGCTTCAACCTAGAAGAAAAAAATTTGGTGACCCAAGTGGGATTTGTGTACCGATCATCAACACCAAGTATCATCAAGATTCGGGGGAAAAAAATTTGCAGGTATTTCAAAAACTCGTTATTTCTTAGAAGCTTGGCAACCCCTCTCAATGAAAGTGCTTTTCCAGAGTCAGTGCATAGGCCTACTTGAAGAGGAAACAATCCATATAGACAAAACTGAGAACTCCTTTATTTTGTCAAGTTTCAAAGAGCTACTACAAACCATGTTGGATTTAGAGTTCCAAATTCATCTATCTATATCGGAGAGAACAGAGTGAAACCTAAAAATAAAAACTGCTTCTGTAAACGAACGCTTCAACCTAGAAGAACAAAATTTGGTAAGCCAAGTGGGATTTGTGTCCTGATCTTTTACCACCAAGTATCATCAAGATTCGGTGAAAAAATATTTGCTGGTATTTCGGAAACTCGTTATTTCTTAGAAGCTTGGCAAATCCTCTCAATGAGTGTGCTTTTCCACAGTCTGTGGCTAGGACTACTTGAAGAAGAAACAAAACATAGAGACAAAACTGAGAACTCCTTTATTGTGTCAAGTTTCAAAGAGCTATTACACACCATGTTGGATTTTGAATTCCAAATTCATCTATCTATATAGGAGAGAACAGAGTGAAACCTAAATATAAAAACTGCTACTGTAGACGAACGCTTCAACCAAGAAGAACAAAATTTGGTGAGCCAAGTGGGATTTGTGTACTGATCATTACCACCAAGTATCATCAACATTGGGTGAAAAAATATTTGCTGGTATTTCGGAAACTCGTTATTTCTTAGAAGCTTGGCAACCCTCTCAATGAAAGTGCTTTTCCACAGTCTCTGCCTAGGGCTACTTGAAGAGGAAACAAACCATAGAGACAAAACTGAGAACCCCTTTATTTTGTCAACTTTCAAAGAGCTACTACAAACCATGTTGGATTTAGAGTTCCAAATTCATCTATCTATATAGTAGAGAAGAGACTAAAACCTAAAAATAAAAACTGCTAATGTAAACGAACGCTTCAACCTAAAGAGAACAAAATATGGTGAGCCAAGTGGGATTTGTGTACTTGTCATTACCACCACGTATCATCAACATTGGGTGAAGAAATATTTGCTGGTATTTCGGAAACTCGTAATTTATTGGAAGCTTGGCACCCCTTTCAATGGAAGTGCTTTTCCACAGTCATTGCCTAGGGCCACTTAAAGAGGAAACAATCCATAGAGACAAAACTGAGACCTCCTTTATTTTGTCAAGTTTCATAGAGCCACTACCAACCATGTTGGATTTAGTGTTGCAAATTCATCTATCTATATAGCAGAGAACAGAGTGAAACCTAAACATAAAAACTGCTACTGTAGACGAACGCTTCATCCTAGAAGAAAAAAATTTGGTGAACCAAGTGGGATTTGTGTACCGATCATCACCACCAAGTATCATCAAGATTCGGGGGAAAAAAATTAGCAGGTATTTCGGAAACTCGTTATTTCTTAGAAGCTTGGCAACCCCTCTCAATGAAAGTGCTTTTCCACAGTCAGTGCATAGGGCTACTTGAAGAGAAAACAATCCATATAGACAAAACTGAGAACTCCTTTATTTTGTCTAGTTTCAAAGAGCTACTACAAACCATGTTGGATTTAGAGTTCCAAATTCATCTATCTATATAGGAGAAAACAGAGTGAAACCTAAAAATAAAAACTGCTACTGTAGACGAACGCTTCAACCAAGAAGAACAAAATTTGGTGAGCCAAGTGGGATTTGTGTACTTGTCATTACCACCAAGTATCATCAACATTGGGTGAAAAAATATTTGCTGGTATTTCGGAAACTCGTTATTTCTTAGAAGCTTGGCAACCCTCTCAATGAAAGTGATTTTCCACAGTCTCTGCCTAGGGCTACTTGAAGAGGAAACAAACCATAGAGACAAAACTGAGAACTCCTTTATTTTGTCAACTTTCAAAGAGCTACTACAAACCATGTTGGATTTAGAGTTCCAAATTCTTCTATCTATATAGGAGAGAAGAGACTAAAACCTAAAAATAAAAACTGCTACTGTAAACGAACGCTTCAACCTAAAGAGAACAAAATATGGTGAGCCAAGTGGGATTTGTGTACTTGTCATTACCACCACGTATCATCAACATTGGGTGAAGAAATATTTGCTGGTATTTCGGAAACTCGTAATTTATTGGAAGCTTGGCACCCCTTTCAATGGAAGTGCTTTTCCACAGTCATTGCCTAGGGCTACTTAAAGAGGAAACAATCCATAGAGACAAAACTGAGACCTCCTTTATTTTGTCAAGTTTCATAGAGCCACTACCAACCATGTTGGATTTAGAGTTGCAAATTCATCTATCTATATAGCAGAGAACAGAGTGAAACCTAAACATAAAAACTGCTACTGTAGACGAACGCTTCAACCTAGAAGAAAAAAATTTGGTGACCCAAGTGGGATTTGTGTACCCATCATCACCACCAAGTATCATCAAGATTCGGGGGAAAAAAATTTGGAGGTATTTCGGAAACTCGTTATTTCTTAGAAGCTTGGCAACCCCTCTCAATGAAAGTGCTTTTCAAAGGTCAGTGCATAGGGCTACTTGAAGAGGAAACAATCCATATAGACAAAACTGAGAACTCCTTTATTTTGTCTAGTTTCAAAGAGCTACTACAAACCATGTTGGATTTAGAGTTCCAAATTCATCTATCTATATCGGAGAGAACAGAGTGAAACCTAAAAATAAAAACTGCTTCTGTAAACGAACGCTTCAACCTAGAAGAACAAAATTTGGTAAGCCAAGTGGGATTTGTGTACTGATCTTTACCACCAAGTATCATCAAGATTCGGTGAAAAAATATTTGCTGGTATTTCGGAAACTCGTTATTTCTTAGAAGCTTGGCAACCCCTCTCAATGAAAGTGCTTTTCCACAGTGTGTGCCTAGGACTACTTGAAGAAGAAACAAAACATAGAGACAAAACTGAGAACTACTTTATTTTGTCAAGTTTCAAAGAGCTACTGCAAACCATACTGGATTTAGAGTTCCAAATTCATCTATCTATATAGCAGAGAACAGAGTGAAACCTAAACATAAAAACTGCTACTGTAGATGAACGCTTCAATCTAGAAAAACAAAAATTGGTGAGCCAAGTGGGATTTGTGGACCGATCATCACCACCAAGTATCATCAAGATTGGGTGAAAAAATATTTGCTAGTATTTCAGAAACTCGTTATTTCTTAGAAGCTTGGCAACCCCTCTCAATGAAAGTGCTTTTCCACAGTCTGTGCCTAGGGCTACTTGAAGGGGTAACAAACCATAGAGACAAACTGAGAACTCTTTATTTTTACAAGTTTCAAAGAGCTACTACAAACCATATTGGATTTAGAGTTCCAAATTCATTTATCTATATAGGAGAGAACAGAGTGAAACCTAAAAATAAAAACTGCTACTGTAGACGAACGCTTCAACCTAGAAGAACAAAGTCTGGTGAGCCAAGTAGGATTTGTGTACTTGTCATTACCACCAAGTATCATCAAGATTGGGTGAAAAAATATTTGCTGGTATTTCGGAAACTCGTTATTTCTTAGAAGCTAGGCAACCCCTCTCAATGAAAGTGCTTTTCCACAGTCTGTGCCAAGGGCTACTTGAAGAGGAAACAAACCATAGACACAAAACTGAGAACTCCTTTATTTTGTCAAGTTTCAAAGAGCCACTACAAACCATGTTGGATTTAGAGTTCCAAATTCATCTATCTATATAGCAGAGAACAGAGTGAAACCTAAACATAAAAACTGCTACTGTAGACGAACGCTTCAACCTAGAAGAACAAAATTTAGTGAGCCAAGTGGGATTTGTGTACTTATCATTACCACCATGTATCATCAACATTGGGTGAAGAAATATTTGCTGGTATTTCGGAAACTCGTTATTTCTTAGAAGCTTGGCAACCCCTCTCAATGAGTGTGCTTTTCCACAGTCTGTGCCTAGGACTACTTGAAGAAGAAACAAAACATAGAGACAAAACTGAGAACCTCTTTATTTTGTCAAGTTTCAAAGAGCTATTGCAAACCATACTGGATTTAGAGTTCCAAATTCATCTATCTATATAGCAGAGAACAGAGTGAGACCTAAACATAAAAACTGCTACTGTAGATGAACGCTTCAATCTAGAAAAACAAAAATTGGTGAGCCAAGTGGGATTTGTGGACCGATCATCACCACCAAGTATCATCAAGATTGGGTGAAAAAATATTTCCTTGTATTTCGGAAACTCCATATTTCTTAGAAGCTTGGAAACCCCTCTCAATGAAAATGCTTTTCAACAGTCAGTGCATAGGGCTACTTGAAGTGGAAACAATCCATATAGACAAAACTGAGAACTCCTTTTATTTTTCAAGTTTCAAAGAGCTACTACAAACCATGTTGGATTTAGAGTTCCAAATTCATCTATCTATATAGGAGAAAACAGAGTGAAACCTAAAAATAAAAACTGCTACTGTAGACGAACGCTTCAACCAAGAAGAACAAAATTTGGTTGGCCAAGTGGGATTTGTGTACTTGTCATTACCACCAAGTATCATCAAGATTGGGTGAAAAAATATTTTTTGGTATTTCGGAAACTCGTTATTTCTTAGAAGCTTGGCAACCCCTCTCAATGAAAGTGCTTTTCCACAGTCTGTGCCTAGGGCTACTTGAAGAGGAAACAAACCATACAGACAAAACTGAGAACTCCTTTATTGTGTCAAGTTTCAAAGAGCTATTACACACCATGTTGGATTTTGAATTCCAAATTCATCTATCTATATAGGAGAGAACAGAGTGAAACCTAAATATAAAAACTGCTACTGTAGACGAACGCTTCAACCAAGAAGAACAAAATTTGGTGAGCCAAGTGGGATTTGTGTACTTGTCATTACCACCAAGAATCATCAACATTGGGTGAAAAAATATTTGCTGGTATTTCGGAAACTCGTTATTTCTTAGAAGCTTGGCAACCCCTCTCAATGAAAGTGCTTTTCCACAGTCTGTGCCTAGGGCTACTTGAAGAGGAAACAAACCATACAGACAAAACTGAGAACCCCTTTATTTTGTCAACTTTCAAAGAGCTACTACAAACCATGTTGGATTTAGAGTTCCAAATTCATCTATCTATATAGTAGAGAAGAGACTAAAATCTAAAAATAAAAACTGCTAATGTAAACGAACGCTTCAACCTAAAGAGAACAAAATATGGTGAGCCAAGTGGGATTTGTGTACTTGTCCTTACCACCACGTATCATCAACATTGGGTGAAGAAATATTTGGTGGTATTTCGGAAACTCGTAATTTATTGGAAGCTTGGCACCCCTTTCAATGGAAGTGCTTTTCCACAGTCATTGCCTAGGGCCACTTAAAGAGGAAACAATCCATAGAGACAAAACTGAGACCTCCTTTATTTTGTCAAGTTTCATAGAGCCACTACCAACCATGTTGGATTTAGTGTTGCAAATTCATCTATCTATATAGCAGAGAACAGAGTGAAACCTAAACATAAAAACTGCTACTGTAGACGAACGCTTCAACCTAGAAGAAAAAAATTTGGTGACCCAAGTGGGATTTGTGTACCGATCATCACCACCAAGTATCATCAAGATTCGGGGGAAAAAAATTAGCAGGTATTTCGGAAACTCGTTATTTCTTAGAAGCTTGGCAACCCCTCTCAATGAAAGTGCTTTTCCACAGTCAGTGCATAGGGCTACTTGAAGAGAAAACAATCCATATAGACAAAACTGAGAACTCCTTTATTTTGTCTAGTTTCAAAGAGCTACTACAAACCATGTTGGATTTAGAGTTCCAAATTCATCTATCTATATCGGAGAAAACAGAGTGAAACCTAAAAATAAAAACTGCTACTGTAGACGAACGCTTCAACCAAGAAGAACAAAATTTGGTGAGCCAAGTGGGATTTGTGTACTTGTCATTACCACCAAGAATCATCAACATTGGGTGAAAAAATATTTGCTGGTATTTCGGAAACTCGTTATTTCTTAGAAGCTTGGCAACCCTCTCAATGAAAGTGATTTTCCACAGTCTCTGCCTAGGGCTACTTGAAGAGGAAACAAACCATAGAGACAAAACTGAGAACTCCTTTATTTTGTCAACTTTCAAAGAGCTACTACAAACCATGTTGGATTTAGAGTTCCAAATTCTTCTATCTATATAGGAGAGAAGAGACTAAAACCTAAAAATAAAAACTGCTACTGTAAACGAACGCTTCAACCTAAAGAGAACAAAATATGGTGAGCCAAGTGGGATTTGTGTACTTGTCATTACCACCACGTATCATCAACATTGGGTGAAGAAATATTTGCTGGTATTTCGGAAACTCGTAATTTATTGGAAGCTTGGCACCCCTTTCAATGGAAGTGCTTTTCCACAGTCATTGCCTAGGGCTACTTAAAGAGGAAACAATCCATAGAGACAAAACTGAGACCTCCTTTATTTTGTCAAGTTTCATAGAGCCACTACCAACCATGTTGGATTTAGAGTTGCAAATTCATCTATCTATATAGCAGAGAACAGAGTGAAACCTAAACATAAAAACTGCTACTGTAGACGAACGCTTCAACCTAGAAGAAAAAAATTTGGTGACCCAAGTGGGATTTGTGTACCCATCATCACCACCAAGTATCATCAAGATTCGGGGGAAAAAAATTTGGAGGTATTTCGGAAACTCGTTATTTCTTAGAAGCTTGGCAACCCCTCTCAATGAAAGTGCTTTTCCACAGTGTGTGCCTAGGACTACTTGAAGAAGAAACAAAACATAGAGACAAAACTGAGAACTACTTTATTTTGTCAAGTTTCAAAGAGCTACTGCAAACCATACTGGATTTAGAGTTCCAAATTCATCTATCTATATAGCAGAGAACAGAGTGAAACCTAAACATAAAAACTGCTACTGTAGATGAACGCTTCAATCTAGAAAAACAAAAATTGGTGAGCCAAGTGGGATTTGTGGACCGATCATCACCACCAAGTATCATCAAGATTGGGTGAAAAAATATTTGCTAGTATTTCAGAAACTCGTTATTTCTTAGAAGCTTGGCAACCCCTCTCAATGAAAGTGCTTTTCCACAGTCTGTGCCTAGGGCTACTTGAAGGGGTAACAAACCATAGAGACAAAACTGAGAACTCTTTTATTTTTACAAGTTTCAAAGAGCTACTACAAACCATATTGGATTTAGAGTTCCAAATTCATTTATCTATATAGGAGAGAACAGAGTGAAACCTAAAAATAAAAACTGCTACTGTAGACGAACGCTTCAACCTAGAAGAACAAAGTCTGGTGAGCCAAGTAGGATTTGTGTACTTGTCATTACCACCAAGTATCATCAAGATTGGGTGAAAAAATATTTGCTGGTATTTCGGAAACTCGTTATTTCTTAGAAGCTAGGCAACCCCTCTCAATGAAAGTGCTTTTCCACAGTCTGTGCCAAGGGCTACTTGAAGAGGAAACAAACCATAGACACAAAACTGAGAACTCCTTTATTTTGTCAAGTTTCAAAGAGCCACTACAAACCATGTTGGATTTAGAGTTCCAAATTCATCTATCTATATAGCAGAGAACAGAGTGAAACCTAAACATAAAAACTGCTACTGTAGACGAACGCTTCAACCTAGAAGAACAAAATTTAGTGAGCCAAGTGGGATTTGTGTACTTATCATTACCACCATGTATCATCAACATTGGGTGAAGAAATATTTGCTGGTATTTCGGAAACTCGTTATTTCTTAGAAGCTTGGCAACCCCTCTCAATGAGTGTGCTTTTCCACAGTCTGTGCCTAGGACTACTTGAAGAAGAAACAAAACATAGAGACAAAACTGAGAACCTCTTTATTTTGTCAAGTTTCAAAGAGCTATTGCAAACCATACTGGATTTAGAGTTCCAAATTCATCTATCTATATAGCAGAGAACAGAGTGAGACCTAAACATAAAAACTGCTACTGTAGATGAACGCTTCAATCTAGAAAAACAAAAATTGGTGAGCCAAGTGGGATTTGTGGACCGATCATCACCACCAAGTATCATCAAGATTGGGTGAAAAAATATTTCCTTGTATTTCGGAAACTCCATATTTCTTAGAAGCTTGGAAACCCCTCTCAATGAAAATGCTTTTCAACAGTCAGTGCATAGGGCTACTTGAAGAGGAAACAATCCATATAGACAAAACTGAGAACTCCTTTATTTTTCAAGTTTCAAAGAGCTACTACAAACCATGTTGGATTTAGAGTTCCAAATTCATCTATCTATATAGGAGAAAACAGAGTGAAACCTAAAAATAAAAACTGCTACTGTAGACGAACGCTTCAACCAAGAAGAACAAAATTTGGTTGGCCAAGTGGGATTTGTGTACTTGTCATTACCACCAAGTATCATCAAGATTGGGTGAAAAAATATTTTTTGGTATTTCGGAAACTCGTTATTTCTTAGAAGCTTGGCAACCCCTCTCAATGAAAGTGCTTTTCCACAGTCTGTGCCTAGGGCTACTTGAAGAGGAAACAAACCATACAGACAAAACTGAGAACTCCTTTATTGTGTCAAGTTTCAAAGAGCTATTACACACCATGTTGGATTTTGAATTCCAAATTCATCTATCTATATAGGAGAGAACAGAGTGAAACCTAAATATAAAAACTGCTACTGTAGACGAACGCTTCAACCAAGAAGAACAAAATTTGGTGAGCCAAGTGGGATTTGTGTACTTGTCATTACCACCAAGAATCATCAACATTGGGTGAAAAAATATTTGCTGGTATTTCGGAAACTCGTTATTTCTTAGAAGCTTGGCAACCCCTCTCAATGAAAGTGCTTTTCCACAGTCTGTGCCTAGGGCTACTTGAAGAGGAAACAAACCATACAGACAAAACTGAGAACCCCTTTATTTTGTCAACTTTCAAAGAGCTACTACAAACCATGTTGGATTTAGAGTTCCAAATTCATCTATCTATATAGTAGAGAAGAGACTAAAATCTAAAAATAAAAACTGCTAATGTAAACGAACGCTTCAACCTAAAGAGAACAAAATATGGTGAGCCAAGTGGGATTTGTGTACTTGTCCTTACCACCACGTATCATCAACATTGGGTGAAGAAATATTTGGTGGTATTTCGGAAACTCGTAATTTATTGGAAGCTTGGCACCCCTTTCAATGGAAGTGCTTTTCCACAGTCATTGCCTAGGGCCACTTAAAGAGGAAACAATCCATAGAGACAAAACTGAGACCTCCTTTATTTTGTCAAGTTTCATAGAGCCACTACCAACCATGTTGGATTTAGTGTTGCAAATTCATCTATCTATATAGCAGAGAACAGAGTGAAACCTAAACATAAAAACTGCTACTGTAGACGAACGCTTCAACCTAGAAGAAAAAAATTTGGTGACCCAAGTGGGATTTGTGTACCGATCATCACCACCAAGTATCATCAAGATTCGGGGGAAAAAAATTAGCAGGTATTTCGGAAACTCGTTATTTCTTAGAAGCTTGGAAACCCCTCTCAATGAAAGTGCTTTTCCACAGTCAGTGCATAGGGCTACTTGAAGAGAAAACAATCCATATAGACAAAACTGAGAACTCCTTTATTTTGTCTAGTTTCAAAGAGCTACTACAAACCATGTTGGATTTAGAGTTCCAAATTCATCTATCTATATCGGAGAAAACAGAGTGAAACCTAAAAATAAAAACTGCTACTGTAGACGAACGCTTCAACCAAGAAGAACAAAATTTGGTGAGCCAAGTGGGATTTGTGTACTTGTCATTACCACCAAGAATCATCAACATTGGGTGAAAAAATATTTGCTGGTATTTCGGAAACTCGTTATTTCTTAGAAGCTTGGCAACCCTCTCAATGAAAGTGATTTTCCACAGTCTCTGCCTAGGGCTACTTGAAGAGGAAACAAACCATAGAGACAAAACTGAGAACTCCTTTATTTTGTCAACTTTCAAAGAGCTACTACAAACCATGTTGGATTTAGAGTTCCAAATTCTTCTATCTATATAGGAGAGAAGAGACTAAAACCTAAAAATAAAAACTGCTACTGTAAACGAACGCTTCAACCTAAAGAGAACAAAATATGGTGAGCCAAGTGGGATTTGTGTACTTGTCATTACCACCACGTATCATCAACATTGGGTGAAGAAATATTTGCTGGTATTTCGGAAACTCGTAATTTATTGGAAGCTTGGCACCCCTTTCAATGGAAGTGCTTTTCCACAGTCATTGCCTAGGGCTACTTAAAGAGGAAACAATCCATAGAGACAAAACTGAGACCTCCTTTATTTTGTCAAGTTTCATAGAGCCACTACCAACCATGTTGGATTTAGAGTTGCAAATTCATCTATCTATATAGCAGAGAACAGAGTGAAACCTAAACATAAAAACTGCTACTGTAGACGAACGCTTCAACCTAGAAGAAAAAAATTTGGTGACCCAAGTGGGATTTGTGTACCCATCATCACCACCAAGTATCATCAAGATTCGGGGGAAAAAAATTTGGAGGTATTTCGGAAACTCGTTATTTCTTAGAAGCTTGGCAACCCCTCTCAATGAAAGTGCTTTTCCACAGTGTGTGCCTAGGACTACTTGAAGAAGAAACAAAACATAGAGACAAAACTGAGAACTACTTTATTTTGTCAAGTTTCAAAGAGCTACTGCAAACCATACTGGATTTAGAGTTCCAAATTCATCTATCTATATAGCAGAGAACAGAGTGAAACCTAAACATAAAAACTGCTACTGTAGATGAACGCTTCAATCTAGAAAAACAAAAATTGGTGAGCCAAGTGGGATTTGTGGACCGATCATCACCACCAAGTATCATCAAGATTGGGTGAAAAAATATTTGCTAGTATTTCAGAAACTCGTTATTTCTTAGAAGCTTGGCAACCCCTCTCAATGAAAGTGCTTTTCCACAGTCTGTGCCTAGGGCTACTTGAAGGGGTAACAAACCATAGAGACAAAACTGAGAACTCTTTTATTTTTACAAGTTTCAAAGAGCTACTACAAACCATATTGGATTTAGAGTTCCAAATTCATTTATCTATATAGGAGAGAACAGAGTGAAACCTAAAAATAAAAACTGCTACTGTAGACGAACGCTTCAACCTAGAAGAACAAAGTCTGGTGAGCCAAGTAGGATTTGTGTACTTGTCATTACCACCAAGTATCATCAAGATTGGGTGAAAAAATATTTGCTGGTATTTCGGAAACTCGTTATTTCTTAGAAGCTAGGCAACCCCTCTCAATGAAAGTGCTTTTCCACAGTCTGTGCCAAGGGCTACTTGAAGAGGAAACAAACCATAGACACAAAACTGAGAACTCCTTTATTTTGTCAAGTTTCAAAGAGCCACTACAAACCATGTTGGATTTAGAGTTCCAAATTCATCTATCTATATAGCAGAGAACAGAGTGAAACCTAAACATAAAAACTGCTACTGTAGACCAACGCTTCAACCTAGAAGAACAAAATTTGGTGAGCCAAGTGGGATTTGTGTACTGATCATTACCACCATGTATCATCAACATTGGGTGAAGAAATATTTGCTGGTATTTCGGAAACTCGTAATTTATTGGAAGCTTGGCAACCCCTTTCAATGGAAGTGCTTTTCCACAGTCTGTGCCAAGGGCTACTTGAAGAGGAAACAAACCATAGAGACAAATCTGAGAACTCCTTAATTTTGTCAAGTTTAAAAGAGCTACTGCAAACCATGTTGGATTAAAGTTCCAAATTCACCTATCTATATAGGAGGGAACAGAGGGAAACCTAAATATAAAAACTGCTACTGTAGACGAGCGCTTCAAACTAGAAGAACAAAATTTGGAGAGCCAAGTGGGATTTGTTTACCGATCATAACCACCAAGTATCATCAAGATTGGTTGAAAAAATATTTGCTGGTATTTCGGAAACTCGTTATTTCTTAGAAGCTTGGCAACCCCTCTCAATGAAAGTGCTTTTCCACAGTCTGTGCCAAGGGCTATTTGAAGAGGAAACAAACCATAGAGACAAAACTGAGAACTCCTTTATTTTGTCAAGTTTCAAAGAACTACTACAAACCATGTTGGATTTAGAGTTCCAAATTCATCTATCTATATAGGAGAGAAGAGACTAAAACCTAAAAATAAAAACTGCTAATGTAAACGAACGCTTCAACCTAAAGAGAACAAAATATGGTGAGCCAAGTGGGATTTGTGTACTTGTCATTACCACCACGTATCATCAACATTGGGTGAAGAAATATTTGCTGGTATTTCGGAAACTCGTAATTTATTGGAAGCTTGGCACCCCTTTCAATGGAAGTGCTTTTCCACAGTCATTGCCTAGGGCTACTTAAAGAGGAAACAATCCATAGAGACAAAACTGAGACCTCCTTTATTTTGTCAAGTTTCATAGAGCCACTACCAACCATGTTGGATTTAGAGTTGCAAATTCATCTATCTATATAGCAGAGAACAGAGTGAAACCTAAACATAAAAACTGCTACTGTAGACGAACGCTTCAACCTAGAAGAACAAAATTTGGTGAGCCAAGTTGGATCTGTGTACCGATCTTTATCACCACGTATCATCACCATTGGGTGAGAAAATATTTGCTGGTATTTCGGAAACTCGTAATTTCTTGGAAGCTTGGCCACCCCTTCAAAAAGTGCTTTCCCACAGTTTCTGCTTAGGGCTACATGAAGCGGAAACAAATCATAGATACAAAACTGAGAACCCCTTTATTTTGTCAAGTTGTAAAGGGCTACTACAAACCACGTTGGATTTAGAGTTCCAAATTCATCTATCTCTATAGGAGAGAACAGAGGGAAACCTAAATATAACAACTTCTACTGTAGACGAACGCTTCAACCTAGAAGAACAAAAATTGGTGTGCCAAGTGGGATTTGTGGACCGATCATCACGAACAAGTATCATCAAGATTGGGTCAAAAAATATTTGCTGGTATTTCAGAAACTTGTTATTTTTTAGAAGATGGCAACCCCTCTCAATGAAAGTGCTTTTCCACAGTCTGTGCCTAGGGCTACTTGAAGAGGAAACAAACCATAGAGACAAAACTGAGAACTACTTTATTTTGTCAAGTTTCAAAGAGCCACTACAAACCATGTTGGATTTAGAGTTCCAAATTCATCTATCTATATAGCAGAGAACAGAGTGAAACCTAAACATAAAAACTGCTACTGTAGACGAACGCTTCAACCTAGAAGAACAAAATTTGGTGACCCAATGGGATTTGTGTACTGATCATTACCACGAAGTATCATCAAGAGTCGGTGAAATAATATTTGCTGGTATTTCGGAAACTCGTTATTTCTTAGAAGCTCTGCAACCCATCTCAATGAAAGTGCTTTTCAACACTCTGTGCCTAGGACTACTTGAAGAGGAAACAAAACATAGAGACAAAACTGAGAACTAATTTATTTTGTCAAGTTTCAAACAGCTACTGCAAACTATGATGGATTTAGAGTTCCACATTCATCTATCTATATAGGAGAGAACAGAGTGAAAACTAAATATAAAAACTGCTACTGTAAACGAACGTTTGAACCTAGAAGAACAAAATTAGGTGAGCCAAGTGGGATTTGTGTACTGATCATGACCCCCATTTATCATCAACATTGGGTGAAAAAATATTTGCTGGTATATCAGAAACTCGTAATTTATTGAAAGCTTGGCAACCCCTTTCAATGAAAGTTCTTTTCCACAGTCTCTTCTTAGGGATACATGAAGTGGAAACAAATTATAGAGACAAAACTGAGAACTCCTTTATTTTGTCAAGTTTCAAAGAGCTACTACAAACCATGTTGGATTTAGAGTTCCAAATTCATCTATCTATATAGGAGAGAGCAGAGGGAAAATTAAAAATATAAACTGCTCCTGAAAACGAACGCTTCATCCTAGAAGAACAAAATTTGGTGAGCCAAGTGGGATTTGTGTACTGATCATTACCACCAAGTATCATCAAGATTGGTTGAAAAAATATTTGCTGATATTTCGGAAACTCCTTATTTCTAGAAGCTTGGCAATCCCTCTCAATGAAATTGCTTTTCCACAGTTTGTGCCTGGGGCTACTTGAAGAGTAAATAAACCATAGAGACAAAACTGAGAACTTCTTTAATTTGTCAAGTTTCAAAGAGCTACTACAAACCATGTTGGATTTAGAATTTCAAATTCATCTATCTATATAGGAGAGAACAGAAAGAAACCTAAATATAAAAACTGCCACTGTAATCGAACGCTTCAACCTAGAAGAACAAAATTTGGTGAGCCAAGTGGGAATTGTGTTACAATCACTAACACCAAGTATCATCAAGATTGGGTGAAGAAATATTTGCTGGTATTTCAGAAACTCGTTATTTCTTAGAAGCTTGGCAACCCCTGTCAATGAAAGTGCTTTTCCACAGTCTGTGCCTAGGGCTACTTGAAGAGGAAACAAAACATAGAGACAAATTTGAGAACTACTTTCTTTTGTCAAGTTACAAAGGGCTACTACAAACCATGTTGGATTTAGAGTTCCAAATTCATCTATCTATATAGGAGAGAACAGAGTGAAACCTAAATATAAAAACTGCTACTGTAGACGAACGCTTCAACCCAGAAGAACAAAATTTGGTGAGCCAAGTGGTATATGTGTACCGATCATTACCACCAAGTATCATCAAGATTGGGTGAAAAAATATTTGCTGGTATTTCGGAAACTCGTTATATCTTAAAAGCTTGGCAACCCCTCTCAATGAAAGTGCTTTTCCACAGTCTGTGCCTAGGGCGACTTGAAGAGGAAACAAACCATTGAGAAAAAATTGAGAACTATTTACTTTGTCAAGTTTCAAAGAGCTATTACACACCATGTTGGATTTAGAGTTCCAAATTCATCTATCTATGTAGGAGAGAAAAGAGTGAAACCTAAATATACAAACTGCTACTGTAGACGAACGCTTCAACTCAGAAGAACAAAATTTGGTGAGCCAAGTGGGATTTGTGTACCGATCATTACAACCAAGTATCATCAAGGTTGGGTGAAAAAATATTTGCTGGTATTTCGGAATCTCGTTATTACTTAGAAGCTTGGCAACCCCTCTCAATGAAAGTGCTTTTCCACAGTCTGTGCCTAGGACTACTTGAAGAGGAAACAAAACATAGAGACAAAAGTGAGAACTACATTATTTTGTCAAGTTTCAAAGAGCTACTGCAAACCATGTTGGATTTAAAGTTCCAAATTCATCTATCTATATAGGAGAGAACAGAGTGAAAACTAAAAATAAAAACTGCTACTGTAAACGAACGCTGCAACCTAGAAGAACACAATTTAGTAAGCTAAGTGGGATTTGTGTACTTGTCATTACCACCACGTATCATCAACATTGGGTGAAAAAATATTTGCTGGTATTTCGGAACCTCGTAATTTTTTGGAAGCTTGGCTACCCCTTTCAATGAAAGTGCTTTTCCACAGTCTCTGATTAGGGCTACATGAATTGGAAACAAATCATAGAGACAAAAGTGAGAACTCCTTTATTTTGTCAACTTTCAAAGAGCTACTACAAACCATGTTGGATTTAGAGTTCCAAATTCATCTATCTATATAGGAGAGAACAGAGTAAAACCTAAAAATAAAAATTGCTACTGTGAACGAACGCTTCAACCTAGGAGAACAAAATTTGGTGAGCCAATTGGGATTTGTGTAACGATCATTACCACCAAGTATCATCAAGATTGGGTGAAAAATATTTGCTGGTATTTCGGAAACTCGTAATTTCTTGGAAGCTTGGCAACACCTCTCAATGAAAGTGCTTTTCCACAGTCTCTGCTTAGGGTTACCAGAAGCGGAAACAAAATCATAGAACCAAAACTGAGAACTCCTTTATTTTGTCAAGTTTCAAAGAGCTACTACAAACGATATTGGATTTAGAGTTCCAAATTCATCTGTCTATATAGGGGAGAACAGAGTAAAACCTAAAAATAAAAACTGTTAGTGTAAATGAACGCTTCAACCTAGAAGAACAAAATTTCGTGAGTCAAGTTGGATTTGTGTACCGATCATTACCACCAAGTATCATCAAGATTGAGTGAAAAAATATTTGCTGGTATTTCAGAAACTCGTAATTTCTTGGAAGTTTGGCAACCCCTCTCAATGAAAGTGCTTTTCCACAGTCAGTGCCCAGGTCTACTTTAAGAGGAAACAAACCATAGAGACAAAACTAAGAACTCTTTTATTTTTCAAGTTTCAAAGAGCTACTACAAACCATGTTGGATTTAGAGTTCCAAATTCATCTATCTGTATAGGAGAGAACAGAGTGAAACCTAAGAATAAAAACTGTTACTGTAGATGAACGCTTCCACCTAGAAGAACAAAATTTGGTGAGCCAAGTTGGATTTGTGTACCGATCATTACCACCAAGTATCATCAAGATTGGGTGAAAAAATGTTTGCTGGTATTTCGGAAACTCGTAATTTCTTGGAAGCTTGGCAACCACTCTCAATGAAAGTGCTTTTCCACAGTCTCTGCTTAGGGCTACTTGAAGCGGAAACAAATCATAGAGACAAAACTGAGAACTCCTTTATTTTGTCAAGTTTCAAAGAGCTACTACAAACCATGTTGGATTTAGAGTTCCAAATTCATCTATCGATATAGGAGAGAACAGAGTGAAACCTAAAAATAAAAACTGCTACTGTAGACGAATGCTTCAACCTAGAAGAACAAAATTTGGTGAGCCAAGGGGGATTTGTGTACTTGTCCTTACCACCAAGTATCATCAAGATTGGGTGAAAAAATATTTGCTGGTATTTCGCAAACTCGTTATTTCCTAGAAGCTTGGCAACCCCTGTCAATGAAAATGCTTTTCCACAGTCTGTGCCAGGGCTAGTTGAAGAGGAAACAAGCCATAGAGACAAAACTGAGAACTCCTTTATTTTTTTCAAGTTTCAAAGAGCTACTACAATCCATGTTGGATTTAGAGTTTCAAATTCATCTATCTATATAGGAGAGAACAGAGTGAAACCTAAAAATAAAAACTGCTACTGAAAACGAATTCATCAACCTAGAAGAATAAAATTTGGTGAGTCAAGTGGGATTTGTGTACCGATCATTACCACCAAGTATCATCAAGATTGGGTGAAAAAATATTTGCTGGTATTTTGGAAACTCGTAATTTCTTGGAAGCTTGGCAACCCCTCTCAATGAAAGTGCTTTTCCACCGTCTGTGCCTAGGGCTACTGGAAGAGGAAACAAACCATAGAGACAAAACTGAGAACTCCTTTATTTTGTCAAGTTTCAAAGAGCTACTACAAACCATGTTGGATTTAGAGTTCCAAATTCATCTATCTGTATAGGAGAGAACAGAGAGAAACCTAAAAATACAAACTGCTACTGTAAACGAACGCTTCAACCTAGAAGAAGAAAATTTGGTGAGCCAAGTGGGATTTGTGTACCGATCATTACCACCAAGAATCATCAAGATTGGGTGAAAAAATATTTGCTGGTATTTCGGAAACTCGTTATTTCTTAGAAGCTTGGCAACCCCTCTCAAGGAAAGTGCTTTTCCACAGTCTGTGCCTAGGGCTACTTGAAGAGGAAACAAACCATAAAGACAAAATTGAGAACTCCTTTATTTTGTCAAGTTTCAAAGAGCTACTGCAAACCATGTTGGATTTAGAGTTCCAAATTCATCTATCTATATAGGAGAGAACAGAGTGAAAACTAAAAATAAAAACTGCTACTGTAAACGAACGCTGCAACCTAGAAGAACACAATTTAGTAAGCCAAGTGGGATTTGTGTACTTGTCATTACCACCACGTATCATCAACATTGGGTGAAAAAATATTTGCTGGTATTTCGGAACCTCGTAATTTTTTGGAAGCTTGGCTACCCCTTTCAATGAAAGTGCTTTTCCACAGTCTCTGCTTAGCGCTACATGAAGCGGAAACAAATCATAGAGACAAAAGTGAGAACTCCTTTATTTTGTCAACTTTCAAAGAGCTACTACAAACCATGTTGGATTTAGAGTTCCAAATTCATCTATCTATATAGGAGAGAACAGAGTAAAACCTAAAAATAAAAATTGCTACTGTAAACGAACGCTTCAACCTAGGAGAACAAAATTTGGTGAGCCAATTGGGATTTGTGTAACGATCATTACCACCAAGTATCATCAAGATTGGGTGAAAAATATTTGCTGGTATTTCGGAAACTCGTAATTTCTTGGAAGCTTGGCAACACCTCTCAATGAAAGTGCTTTTCCACAGTCTCTGTTTAGGGTTACCAGAAGCGGAAACAAAATCATAGAACCAAAACTGAGATCTCCTTTATTTTGTCAAGTTTCAAAGAGCTACTACAAACGATATTGGATTTAGAGTTCCAAATTCATCTGTCTATATAGGGGAGAACAGAGTGAAACCTAAAAATAAAAACTGTTAGTGTAAATGAACGCTTCAACTAGAAGAACAAAATTTCGTGAGTCAAGTTGGATTTGTGTACCGATCATTAACACCAAGTATCATCAAGATTGAGTGAAAAATATTTGCTGGTATTTCAGAAACTCGTAATTTCTTGGAAGTTTGGCAACCCCTCTCAATGAAAGTGCTTTTCCACAGTCAGTGCCCAGGTCTATTTTAAGAGGAAACAAACCATAGAGACAAAACTAAGAACTCTTTTATTTTTCAAGTTTCAAAGAGCTACTACAAACCATGTTGGATTTAGAGTTCCAAATTCATCTATCTGTATAGGAGAGAACAGAGTGAAACCTAAGAATAAAAACTGTTACTGTAGATGAACGCTTCCACCTAGAAGAACAAAATTTGGTGAGCCAAGTGGGATTTGTGTACCGATCATTACCACCAAGTATCACCAAGATTGGGTGAAAAAATGTTTGCTGGTATTTCGGAAACTCGTAATTTCTTGGAAGCTTGGCAACCACTCTAAATGAAAGTGCTTTTCCACAGTCTCTGCTTAGGGCTACTTGAAGCGGAAACAAATCATAGAGACAAAACTGAGAACTCCTTTATTTTGTCAAGTTTCAAAGAGCTACTACAAACCATGTTGGATTTAGACTTCCAAATTCATATATCTCTATAGGAGAGAACAGAGTGAAACCTAAATAAAAAAATTGCTACTGTAGACGAACGCTTCAACCTAGAAGAACAAAACTTGTTGAGCCAAGTGGGATTTGTATACTGATCATCACCACCAAGTATCATCAAGATTGGGTGAAAAAATATTTGCTAGTATTTCGGAAACTCGTATTTTCTTGGAAGCTTGGCAACCTCTCAAAGAAGTGCTTTTCCACCGTTTGTGCCTGGGGCTACTTGAAGAGGAAACAAGCCATAGAGACAAAACTGAGAACTCCTTTATTTTGTCAATTTTCAAAGAGCTACTACAAACCATGTTGGATTTAGAGTTCCAAATTCATCTATCTATGTATGAGAGAACAGAGAGAAACCTAAAAATAAAAACTGCTACTGAAAACGAACGCATCAAGCTAGAAGAACAATATTTGGTGAGTCAAGTGGGATTTGTGGACCGATCATTACCACCAAGTATCATCAAGATTGGGTGAAAAAGTATTTGCTGGTTTTTCGGAAACTCGTAATTTCTTGGAAGCTTGGCAACCCCTCTCAATGAAAGTGCTTTTCCACCATTTGTGCCTGGGGCTACTTGAAGAGGAAACAAACCATAGAGACAAAACTGAGAACTCCTTTATTTTGTCAAATTTCAAAGAGCCATTACAAACCATGTTGGATTTAGAGTTCCAAATTCATCTTTTAATATAAAGGGAACAGAGTGAAACCTAAACATAAAAACTGCTCCTGTAGACGAACGCTTCAACCTAGAAGAACAAAATTTGGTGAGCCAAGTGGGATTTGTATACTGATCATCACCACCAAGTATCCTCAAGATTGGATGAAAAAATATTTGCTGGTTTTCCGAAACTCGTTATTTCTTAGAAGCTTGGCAACCCCTCTCAATTAAATTGCTTTTCCACAGTCTGTGCCTAGGGCTACTTGAAGAGGAAACAAACCATAAAGACTAAACTGAGAACTCCTTTATTTTGTCAAGTTTCAAAGAGCTACTACAAACCAAGATGAATTTAGAGTTCCAAATTCATCTATCTATATAGGAGAGAACAGAGTGAAACCTAAATAAAAAAATTGCTACTGTAGATGAACGCTTCAACCTAGAAGAACAAAATTTGTTGAGCCAAGTGGGATTTGTATACTGATCATCACCACCAAGTATCCTCAAGATTGGATGAAAAAATATTTGCTGGTTTTCGGAAACTCGTTATTTCTTAGAAGCTTGGCAACCCCTCTCAATGAAAGTGCTTTTCCAGCGTTTGTCCCTGGGGCTTATTGAAGAGGAAACAAACCATAAAGACAAAACTGAGAACTCCTTTATTTTTCAAGTTTCAAGGAGCCATTACAAACCATGTTGGATTTAGAGTTCCAAATTCATCTTTCTATATAGGAGAGTACAGAGAGAAACCTAAAAATAAAAACTGCTACTGTAAACGAACGCTTCAACCTAGAAGAAGAAAATTTGGTGAGCCAAGTGGGATTTGTATACTGATCATCACCACCAAGTATCCTCAAGATTGGATGAAAAAATATTTGCTGGTTTTCGGAAACTCGTTATTTCTTAGAAGCTTGGCAACCCCTCTCAATTAAAGTGCTTTTCCACAGTCTGTGCCTAGGGCTACTTGAAGAGGAAACAAACCATAAAGACTAAACTGAGAACTCCTTTATTTTGTCAAGTTTCAAAGAGCTACTACAAACCAAGTTGGATTTAGAGTTCCAAATTCATCTATCTATATAGGAGAGAACAGAGTGAAACCTAAATAAAAAAATTGCTACTGTAGACGAACGCTTCAACCTAGAAGAACAAAATTTGTTGAGCCAAGTGGGATTTGTATACTCATCTTCACCACCAAGTATCCTCAAGATTGGATGAAAAAATATTTGCTGGTAATTCGGAAACTCTTTATTTCTTAGAAGCGTGGCAACCCCTCTCAATGAAAGTGCTTTTCCACAGTCTGTGCCTAGGGCTACTTGAAGTGGAAACAAACAATAGAGACAAAACTGAGAACTCCTTTATTTTGTCAAGTTTCAAAGAGCTACTACAAACCATGTTGGATTTAGAGTTCCAAATTCATCTATCCATATAGGAGAGAACAGAGTGAAACCTAAATATAAAAAATGCTATTGTAGACGAACGCTTCAACCTAGAAGAACAAAATTTGTTGAGCCAAGTGGGATTTGTATACTGATCATCACCACCAAGTATCCTCAAGATTGGATGAAAAAGTATTTGCTGGTTTTCGGAGCTCGTTATTTCTTAGAAGCTTGGCAACCCCACTCAGTGAAAGTGCTTTTCCACAGTCTGTTCCTAGGGGTACTTCAAGAGGAAACAAACCAAAGAGACAAAACTGAGAACTCCTTTATTTTGTGAAGTTTCAAAAAGATACTACAAACCATGTTGTATTTAGAGTTCCAAATTCATCTGTCTATATAGGAGAGAACAGAGTGAAACCTAAATAAAAAAATTGCTACTGTAGACAAACGCTTCAACCTAGAAGAACAAAATTTGTTGAGCCAAGTGGGATTTGTATACTGATCATCACCACCAAGTATCCTCAAGATTGGATGAAAAAATATTTGCTGGTTTTCGGAAACTCGTTATTTCTTAGAAGCTTGGCAACCCCTCTCAATTAAAGTGCTTTTCCACAGTCTGTGCCTAGGGCTACTTGAAGAGGAAACAAACCATAAAGACTAAACTGAGAACTCCTTTATTTTGTCAAGTTTCAAAGAGCTACTACAAACCAAGTTGGATTTAGAGTTCCAAATTCATCTATCTATATAGGAGAG
Source organism: Callospermophilus lateralis (assembly GCF_048772815.1). Lineage (NCBI taxonomy): Eukaryota > Metazoa > Chordata > Mammalia > Rodentia > Sciuridae > Callospermophilus > Callospermophilus lateralis. The sequence goes on from NW_027516627.1 coordinate 42,161, forward strand.
AACAGAGTGAAACCTAAATAAAAAAATTGCTACTGTAGACGAACGCTTCAACCTAGAAGAACAAAATTTGTTGAGCCAAGTGGGATTTGTATACTGATCATCACCACCAAGTATCCTCAAGATTGGATGAAAAAATATTTACTGGTATTTCGGAAACTCGTATTTTCTTGGAAGCTTGGCAACCTCTCAAAGAAAGTGCTTTTCCACCGTTTGTGCCTGGGGCTACTTGAAGAGGAGACAAACCATAGAGACAAAACTGAGAACTCCTTTATTTTGTCAATTTTCAAAGAGCTACTACAAACCATGTTGGATTTAGAGTTCCAAATTCATCTAACTATGTATGAGAGAACAGAGAGAAACCTAAAAATTAAAACTGCTACTGAAAACGAACGCATCAAGCTAGAAGAACAATATTTCGTGAGTCAAGTGGGATTTGTGTACCGATCATTACCACCAAGTATCATCAAGATTGGGTCAAAAAGTATTTGCTGGTTTTTCGGAAACTCGTAATTTCTTGGAACCTTGGCAACCCCTCTCAATGAATGTGCTTTTCCAGCGTTTGTCCCTGGGGCTTCTTGAAGAGGAAACAAACCATAAAGACAAAACTGAGAACTCCTTTATTTTTCAAGTTTCAAGGAGCCATTACAAACCATGTTGGATTTAGAGTTCCAAATTCATCTTTCTATATAGGAGAGAACAGAGAGAAACCTAAAAATAAAAACTGCTACTGTAAACGAACGCTTCAACCTAGAAGAAGAAAATTTGGTGAGCCAAGTGGGATTTGTATACTGATCATCACCACCAAGTATCCTCAAGATTGGATGAAAAAATATTTGGTGGTTTTCGGAAACTCGTTATTTCTTAGAAGCTTGGCAACCCCTCTCAATTAAAGTGCTTTTCCACAGTCTGTGCCTAGGGCTACTTGAAGAGGAAACAAACCATAAAGACTAAACTGAGAACTCCTTTATTTTGTCAAGTTTCAAAGAGCTACTACAAACCAAGTTGGATTTAGAGTTCCAAATTCATCTATCTATATAGGAGAGAACAGAGTGAAACCTAAATAAAAAAATTGCTACTGTAGACGAACGCTTCAACCTAGAAGAACAAAATTTGTTGAGCCAAGTGGGATTTGTATACTGATCATCACCACCAAGTATCCTCAAGATTGGATGAAAAAATATGTGCTGGTATTTCGGAAACTCGTTATTTCTTAGAAGCTTGGCAACCCCACTCATTGAAAGTGCTTTTCCACAGTCTCTGCCTAGGGCTACTTGAAGAGGAAACAAACCATAGAGACAAAACTCAGAACTCCTTTATTTTGTCAAATTTCAAAGAGCTACAACAAACCATGTTGGATTTAGAGTTCCAAATTCATCTATCCATATAGGAGAGAACAGAGTGAAACCTAAACATAAAAACTGCTCCTGTAGACGAACGCTTCAACCTAGAAGAATAAAATTTGGTGAGCAAAGTGGGATTTGTGTACTGATCATTACCACCAAGTATCAACAAGATTGGGTGAAAATATATTTGGTGGTATTTCAGAAACTCGTAATTTCTTGGAAGCTTGGCAACCCCTATCAATGAATGTGCTTTTCCACAGTCAGTGCTTAGGGCTACTTGAAGCGGAAAGAAATCATAGAGACAAAACTGAGAATTCCGTTATTTTGCCAAGTTTCAAAGAGCTACTACAGAACATGTTGGATTTAGAGTTCCAAATTCATCTATCTATATAGGAGAGAACAGAGTGAAACCTAAATAAAAAAATTGCTACTGTAGACGAACGCTTCAACCTAGAAGAACAAAATTTGTTGAGCCAAGTGGGATTTGTATACTGATCATCACCACCAAGTATCCTCAAGATTGGGTGAAAAAATATTTGCTGGTATTTCGGAAACTCGTATTTTCTTGGAAGCTTGGCAACCTCTCAAAGAAAGTGCTTTTCCACCGTTTGTGCCTGGGGCTACTAAAAAGGAAACAAACCATAGAGACAAAACTGAGAACTCCTTTATTTTGTCAATTTTCAAAGAGCTACTACAAACCATGTTGGATTTAGAGTTCCAAATTCATCTAACTATGTATGAGAGAACAGAGAGAAACCTAAACATTAAAACTGCTACTGAAAATGAACGCATCAAGCTAGAAGAACAATATTTGGTGAGTCAAGTGGGATTTGTGTACCGATCATTACCACCAAGGATCATCAAGATTGGGTGTAAAAGTATTTGCTGGTTTTTCGGAAACTCGTAATTTCTTGGAACCTTGGCAACCCCTCTCAATGAAAGTGCTTTTCCAGCGTTTGTCCCTGGGGCTTCTTGAAGAGGAAACAAACCATAAAGACAAAACTGAGAACTCCTTTATTTTTCAAGTTTAGGAGCCATTACAAACCATGTTGGATTTAGAGTTCCAAATTCATCTTTCTACATAGGAGAGAACAGAGAGAAACCTAAAAATAAAAACTGCTACTGTAAACGAACGCTTCAACCTAGAAGAAGAAAATTTGGTGAGCCAAGTGGGATTTGTATACTGATCATCACCACCAAGTATCCGCAAGATTGGATGAAAAAATATTTGCTGGTTTTCGGAAACTCGTTATTTCTTAGAAGCTTGGCAACCCCTCTCAATTAAAGTGCTTTTCCACAGTCTGTGCCTAGGGCTACTTGAAGAGGAAACAAACCATAAAGACTAAACTGAGAACTCCTTTATTTTGTCAAGTTTCAAAGAGCTACTACAAACCAAGTTGGATTTAGAGTTCCAAATTCATCTATCTATATAGGAGAGAACAGAGTGAAACCTAAATAAAAAAATTGCTACTGTAGACGAACGCTTCAACCTAGAAGAACAAAATTTGTTGAGCCAAGTGGGATTTGTATACTGATCATCACCACCAAGTATCCTCAAGATTGGATGAAAAAATATGTGCTGGTATTTCGGAAACTCGTTATTTCTTAGAAGCTTGGCAACCAGACTCATTGAAAGTGCTTTTCCACAGTCTCTGCCTAGGGCTACTTGAAGAGGAAACAAACCATAGAGACAAAACTCAGAACTCCTTTATTTTGTCAAATTTCAAAGAGCTACAACAAACCATGTTGGATTTAGAGTTCCAAATTCATCTATCCATATAGGAGAGAACAGAGTGAAACCTAAACATAAAAACTGCTCCTGTATACGAACGCTTCAACCTAGAAGAACAAAATTTGGTGAGCCAAGTGGGATTTGTGTACTGATCATTACCACCAAGTATCATCAAGATTGGGTGAAAATATATTTGGTGGTATTTCAGAAACTGGTAATTTCTTGGAAGCTTGGCAACCCCTATCAATGAATGTGCTTTTCCACAGTCAGTGCTTAGGGCTACTTGAAGTGGAAAGAAATCATAGAGACAAAACTGAGAATTCCGTTATTTTGCCAAGTTTCAAAGAGCTACTACAAACCATGTTGGATTTAGAGTTCCAAATTCATCTATCTATATAGGAGAGAACAGAGTGAAACCTAAATAAAAAAATTGCTACTGTAGACGAACGCTTCAATCTAGAAGAACAAAATTTGTTGAGCCAAGTGGGATTTGTATACAGATCATCACCACCAAGTATCCTCAAAATTGGATGAAAAAATATTTGCTGGTTTTCGGAAACTCGTTATTTCTTAGAAGCTTGGCAACCCCTCTCAATGAAAGTGCTTTTCCAGCGTTTGTCCCTGGGGCTTATTGAAGAGGAAACAAACCATAAAGACAAAACTGTGAACTCCTTTATTTTTCAAGTTTCAAGGAGCCATTACAAACCATGTTGGATTTAGAGTTCCAAATTCATCTTTCTATATAGGAGAGAACAGAGAGAAACCTAAAAATAAAAACTGCTACTGTAAACGAACGCTTCAACCTAGAAGAAGAAAATTTGGTGAGCCAAGTGGGATTTGTATACTGATCATCACCACCAAGTATCCTCAAGATTGGATGAAAAAATATTTGCTGGTTTTCGGAAAATCGTTATTTCTTAGAAGCTTGGCAACCCCTCTCAATTAAAGTGCTTTTCCACAGTCTGTGCTTAGGGCTACTTGAAGAGGAAACAAACCATAAAGACTAAACTGAGAACTCCTTTATTTTGTCAAGTTTCAAAGAGCTACTACAAACCAAGTTGGATTTAGAGTTCCAAATTCATCTATCTATATAGGAGAGAACAGAGTGAAACCTAAATAAAAAAATTGCTACTGTAGACGAACGCTTCAACCTAGAAGAACAAAATCTGTTGAGCCAAGTGGGATTTGTATACTGATCATCACCACCAAGTATCCTCAAGATTGGATGAAAAAATATGTGCTGGTATTTCGGAAACTCGTTATTTCTTAGAAGCTTGGCAACCCCACTCATTGAAAGTGCTTTTCCACAGTCTCTGCCTAGGGCTACTTGAAGATCAAACAAACCATAGAGACAAGACTCAGAACTCCTTTATTTTGTCAAATTTCAAAGAGCTACAACAAACCATGTTGGATTTAGAGTTCCAAATTCATCTATCCATATAGGAGAGAACAGAGTGAAACCTAAACATAAAAACTGCTTCTGTATACGAACGCTTCAACCTAGAAGAACAAAATTTGGTGAGCCAAGTGGGATTTGTGTACTGATCATTACCACCAAGTATCATCAAGATTGGGTGAAAATATATTTGGTGGTATTTCAGAAACTGGTAATTTCTTGGAAGCTTGGCAACCCCTATCAATGAATGTGCTTTTCCACAGTCAGTGCTTAGGGCTACTTGAAGTGGAAAGAAATCATAGAGACAAAACTGAGAATTCCGTTATTTTGCCAAGTTTCAAAGAGCTACTACAAACCATGTTGGATTTAGAGTTCCAAATTCATCTATCTATATAGGAGAGAACAGAGTGAAACCTAAATAAAAAAATTGCTACTGTAGACGAACGCTTCAATCTAGAAGAACAAAATTTGTTGAGCCAAGTGGGATTTGTATACTAATCATCACCACCAAGTATCCTCAAGATTGGATGAAAAAATATTTGCTGGTTTTCGGAAACTCGTTATTTCTTAGAAGCTTGGCAACCCCTCTCAATGAAAGTGCTTTTCCAGCGTTTGTCCCTGGGGCTTCTTGAAGAGGAAACAAACCATAAAGACAAAACTGTGAACTCCTTTATTTTTCAAGTTTCAAGGAGCCATTACAAACCATGTTGGATTTAGAGTTCCAAATTCATCTTTCTATATAGGAGAGAACAGAGAGAAACCTAAAAATAAAAACTGCTACTGTAAACGAACGCTTCAACCTAGAAGAAGAAAATTTGGTGAGCCAAGTGGGATTTGTATACTGATCATCACCACCAAGTATCCTCAAGATTGGATGAAAAAATATTTGCTGGTTTTCGGAAAATCGTTATTTCTTAGAAGCTTGGCAACCCCTCTCAATTAAAGTGCTTTTCCACAGTCAGTGCCTAGGGCTACTTGAAGAGATAACAAACCATAAAGACTAAACTGAGAACTCCTTTATTTTGTCAAGGTTCAAAGAGCTACTACAAACCAAGTTGGATTTAGAGTTCCAAATTCATCTATCTATATAGGAGAGAACAGAGTGAAACCTAAAAAAAAAATTGCTACTCTAGACGAATGCTTCAACCTAGAAGAACAAAATTTGTTGAGCCAAGTGGGATTTGTATACTGATCATCACCACCAAGTATCCTCAAGATTGGATGAAAAAATATGTGCTGGTATTTCGGAAACTCGTTATTTCTTAGAAGCTTGGCAACCCCACTCATTGAAAGTGCTTTTCCACAGTCTCTGCCTAGGGCTACTTGAAGAGGAAACAAACCATAGAGACAAAACTCGGAACTCCTTTATTTTGTCAAATTTCAAAGAGCTACAACAAACCATGTTGGATTTAGAGTTCCAAATTCATCTATCCATATAGGAGAGAACAGAGTGAAACCTAAACATAAAAACTGCTCCTGTAGACGAACGCTTCAACCTAGAAGAACAAAATTTGGTGAGCCAAGTGGGATTTGTGTACTGATCATTACCACCAAGTATCATCAAGATTGGGTGAAAATATATTTGGTGGTATTTCAGAAACTCGTAATTTCTTGGAAGCTTGGCAACCCCTATCAATGAATGTGCTTTTCCACAGTCAGTGCTTAGGGCTACTTGAAGCGGAAAGAATCATAGAGACAAAACTGAGAATTCCGTTATTTTGCCAAGTTTCAAAGAGCTACTACAAAACATGTTGGATTTAGAGTTCCAAATTCATCTATCTGTATAGGAGAGAACAGAGTGAAACCTAAATAAAAAAATTGCTACTGTAGACGAACGCTTCAATCTAGAAGAACAAAATTTGTTGAGCCAAGTGGGATTTGTATACTGATCATCACCACCAAGTATCCTCAAGATTGGATGAAAAATATTTGCTGGTTTTCGGAAACTCGTTATTTCTTAGAAGCTTGGCAACCCCTCTCAATGAAAGTGCTTTTCCAGCGTTTGTCCCTGGGGCTACTTGAAGAGGAAACAAACCATAAAGACAAAACTGAGAACTCCTATATTTTTCAAGTTTCAAGGAGCCATTACAATCCATGTTGGATTTAGAGTTCCAAATTCATCTTTCTATATAGGAGAGAACAGAGAGAAACCTAAAAATAAAAACTGCTACGATAAACGAACGCTTCAACCTAGAAGAAGAAAATTTGGTGAGCCAAGTGGATTTGTATACTGATCATCACCACCAAGTATCCTCAAGATTGGATGAAAAAATATTTGCTGGTTTTCAGAAACTCGTTATTTCTTAGAAGCTTGGCAACCCCTCTCAATTAAAGTGCTTTTCCACAGTCTGTTCCTAGGGCTACTTGAAGAGGAAACAAACCATAAAGACTAAACTGAGAACTCCTTTATTTTGTCAAGTTTCAAAGAGCTACTACAAACCAAGTTGGATTTAGAGTTCCAAATTCATCTATCTATATAGGAGAGAACAGAGTGAAACCTAAATAAAAAATTGCTACTGTAGACGAACGCTTCAACCTAGAAGAACAAAATTTGTTGAGCCAAGTGGGATTTGTATACTGATCATCACCACCAAGTATCCTCAAGATTGGATGAAAAAATATGTGCTGGTATTTCGGAAACTCGTTATTTCTTAGAAGCTTGGCAACCCCACTCATTGAAAGTGCTTTTCCACAGTCTCTGCCTAGGGCTACTTGAAGAGGAAACAAACCATAGAGACAAAACTGAGAACTCCTTTATTTTGTCAATTTTCAAAGAGCTACTACAAACCATGTTGGATTTAGAGTTCCAAATTCATCTAACTATGTATGAGAGAACAGAGAGAAACCTAAAAATTAAAACTGCTACTGAAAACGAACGCATCAAGCTAGAAGAACAATATTTGGTGAGTCAAGTGGGATTTGTGTACCGATCATTACCACCAAGTATCATCAAGATTGGGTGAAAAAGTATTTGCTGGTTTTTCGGAAACTCGTAATTTCTTGGAATCTTGGCAACCCCTATCAATGAATGTGCTTTTCCACAGTCAGTGCTTAGGGCTACTTGAAGCGGAAAGAAATCATAGAGACAAAACTGAGAATTCCGTTATTTTGCCAAGTTTCAAAGAGCTACTACAAAACATGTTGGATTTAGAGTTCCAAATTTATCTATCTATATAGGAGAGAACAGAGTGAAACCTAAATAAAAAAATTGCTACTGTAGACGAACGCTTCAATCTAGAAGAACAAAATTTGTTGAGCCAAGTGGGATTTGTATACTGATCATCACCACCAAGTATCCTCAAGATTGGATGAAAAAATATTTGCTGGTTTTCGGAAACTCGTTATTTCTTAGAAGCTTGGCAACCCCTCTCAATTAAAGTGCTTTTCCACAGTCTGTGCCTAGGGCTACTTGAAGAGGAAACAAACCATAAAGACTAAACTGAGAACTCCTTTATTTTGTCAAGTTTCAAAGAGCTACTACAAACCATGTTGGATTTAGAGTTCCAAATTCATCTATCTATATAGGAGAGAACAGAGTCAAACCTAAATAAAAAAATTGGTACTGTAGACGAACGCTTCAACCTAGAAGAACAAAATTTGGTGAGCCAAGTGGGATTTGTGTACTGATAATTACCAGCAAATGTCATCAAGATTGCGTGAAAAAATATTTGCTGGTATATCGGAAACTCGTTATTTCTTAGAAAGTTGGCAACCCCACTCAATGAAAGTGCTTTTCCTCAGTCTGTTCCTATGGGTACTTGAAGAGGAAACAAACCATAGAGACAAAACTGAGAACTCCTTTATTTTGTCAAGTTTCAAAGAGCTACTACAAACCATGTTGGATTTAGAGTTCCAAATTCATCTATCTATATAGGAGAGAACAGTGTGAAACCTAAACATAAAAACTGCTACTGTAAACGAACGCTTCAACGTAGAAGAACAAAATTTGGTGAGCCAAGTGGGATTTGTAGACTTGTCATTACAACCACGTATCATAAAGATTGGGTGAAAAAATATTTGCTGGTTTTCGGAAACTCGTTATTTCTTAGAAGCTTTCAACCCCTCTCAATGAAAGTGCTCTTCCACAGTCTGTGCCTAGGGCTACTTGAAGAGGAAACAAACCATGAAGACAAAACTGAGAACTCCTTTATTTTGTCAAGTTTCAAAGAGCTACTAAAAACCATGTTGGATTTAGAGTTCCAAATTCATCTATCTATATAGGAGAGAACAGAGTGAAACCTAAATAAAAAAATTGCTACTGTAGACGAACGCTTCGATCTAGAAGAACAAAATTTGTTGAGCCAAGTGGGATTTGTATACTGATCATCACCACCAAGTATCCTCAAGATTGGATTAAAAAAATATTTGCTGGTTTTCGGAAACTCGTTATTTCTTAGAAGCTTGGCAACCCCTCTCAATGAAAGTGCTTTTCCAGCGTTTGTCCCTGGGGCTTCTTTAAGAGGAAACTAACCATAAAGACAAAACTGAGAACTCCTTTATTTTTCAAGTTTCAAGGAGCCATTACAAACCATGTTGGATTTAGAGTTCCAAATTCATCTTTCTATATAGGAGAGAACAGAGAGAAACCTAAAAATAAAAACTGCTACTGTAAACGAACGCTTCAACCTAGAAGAAGAAAATTTGGTGAGCCAAGTGGGATTTGTATACTGATCATCACCACCAAGTATCCTCAAGAATGGATGAAAAAATATTTGCTGGTTTCGGAAACTCGTTATTTCTTAGAAGCTTGGCAATCCCTCTCAATTAAAGTGCTTTTCCACAGTCTGTGCCTAGGGCTACTTGAAGAGGAAACAAACCATAAAGACTAAACTGAGAACTCCTTTATTTTGTCAAGTTTCAAAGAGCTACTACAAACCAAGTTGGATTTAGAGTTCCAAATTCATCTATCTATATAGGAGAGAACAGAGTGAAACCTAAATAAAAAAATTGCTACTGTAGACGAACGCTTCAACCTAGAAGAACAAAATTTGTTGAGCCAAGTGGGACTTGTATACTGATCATCACCACCAAGTATCCTCAAGATTGGGTGAAAAAATATTTGATGGTATTTCGGAAACTCGTATTTTCTTGGAAGCTTGGCAACCTCTCAAAGAAAGTGCTTTTCTACCGTTTGTGCCTGGGGCTACTTGAAGAGGAAACAAACCATAGAGACAAAACTGAGAACTCCTTTATTTTGTCAATTTTCAAAGAGCTACTACAAACCATGTTGGATTTAGAGTTCCAAATTCATCTAACTATGTATGAGAGAACAGAGAGAAACCTAAAAATTAAAACTGCTACTGAAAACGAACGCATCAAGCTAGAAGAACAATATTTGGTGAGTCAAGTGGGATTTGTGTACCGATCATTACCACCAAGTATCATCAAGATTGGGTGAAAAAGTATTTGCGGGTTTTTCAGAAACTCGTAATTTCTTGGAACCTTGGCAACCCCTCTCAATGAAAGTGCTTTTCCAGCGTTTGTCCCTGGGGCTTCTTGAAGAGGAAACAAACCATAAAGACAAACTGAGAACTCCTTTATTTTTCAAGTTTCAAGGAGCCATTACAAACCATGTTGGATTTAGAGTTCCAAATTCATCTTTCTATATAGGAGAGAACAGAGAGAAACCTAAAAATAAAACTGCTACTGTAAACGAACGCTTCAACCTAGAAGAAGAAAATTTGGTGAGCCAAGTGGGATTTGTATACTGATCATCACCACCAAGTATCCGCAAGATTGGATGAAAAAATATGTGCTGGTATTTCGGAAACTCGTTATTTCTTAGAAGCTTGGCAACCCCACTCATTGAAAGTGCTTTTCCACAGTCTCTGCCTAGGGCTACTTGAAGAGTAAACAAACCATAGAGACAAAACTCAGAACTCCTTTATTTTGTCAAATTTCAAAGAGGTACAACAAACCATGTTGGATTTAGAGTTCCAAATTCATCTATCCATATAGGAGAGAACAGAGCGAAACCTAAACATAAAAACTGCTCCTGTAGACGAACGCTTCAACCTAGAAGAACAAAATTTGGTGAGCCAAGTGGGATTTGTGTACTGATCATTACCACCAAGTATCATCAAGATTGGGTGAAAATATATTTGGTGGTATTTCAGAAACTCGTAATTTCTTGGAAGTTTGGCAACCCCTATCAATGAATGTGCTTTTCCACAGTCAGTGCTTAGAGCTACTTGAAGCGGAAAGAAATCATAGAGACAAAACTGAGAATTCCGTTATTTTGCCAAGTTTCAAAGAGCTACTACAAAACATGTTGGATTTAGAGTTCCAAATTCATCTATTTATATAGGAGAGAACAGAGTGAAACCTAAATAAAAAAATTGCTACTGTAGACGAACGCTTCAATCTAGAAGAACAAAATTTGTTGAGCCAAGTGGGATTTGTATACTGATCATCACCACCAAGTATCCTCAAGATTGGATGAAAAAATATTTGCTGGTTTTCGGAAACTCGTTATTTCTTAGAAGCTTGGCAACCCCTCTCAATTAAAGTGCTTTTCCACAGTCTGAGCCTAGGGCTACTTGAAGAGGAAACAAACCATAAAGACTAAACTGAGAACTCCTTTATTTTGTCAAGTTTCAAAGAGCTACTACAAACCATGTTGGATTTAGAGTTTCAAATTCATCTATCTATATAGGAGAGAACAGAGTGAAACCTAAATAAAAAAAATGGTACTGTAGACGAACGCTTCAACCTAGAAGAACAAAATTTGGTGAGCCAAGTGGGATTTGTGTACTGATCATTACCACCAAATGTCATCAAGATTGCGTGAAAAAATATTTGCTGGTATATCGGAAACTCGTTATTTCTTAGAAAGTTGGCAACCCCACTCAATGAAAGTGCTTTTCCTCAGTCTGTTCCTATGGGTACTTGAAGAGGAAACAAACCATAGAGACAAAACTGAGAACTCCTTTATTTTGTCAAGTTTCAAAGAGCTACTACAAACCATGTTGGATTTAGAGTTCCAAATTCATCTATCTATATAGGAGAGAACAGTGTGAAACCTAAACATAAAAACTGCTACTGTAAACGAACGCTTCAACGTAGAAGAACAAAATTTGGTGAGCCAAGTGGGATTTGTAGACTTGTCATTACAACCACGTATCATCAAGATTGGGAGAAAAAATATTTGCTGGTTTTCGGAAACTCGTTATTTCTTAGAAGCTTTCAACCCCTCTCAATGAAAGTGCTCTTCCACAGTCTGTGCCTAGGGCTACTTGAAGAGGAAACAAACCATGAAGACAAAACTGAGAACTCCTTTATTTTGTCAAGTTTCAAAGAGCTACTACAAACCATGTTGGATTTAGAGTTCCAAATTCATCTATCTATATAGGAGAGAACAGAGTGAAACCTAAATAAAAAAATTGCTACTGTAGACGAACGCTTCAACCTAGAAGAACAAAATTAGTTGAGCCAAGTGGGATTTGTATACTGATCATCACCACCAAGTATCCTCAAGATTGGATGAAAAAATATTTGCTGGTATTTCGGAAACTCGTTATTTCTCAGAAGCTTGGCAACCCCTCTCAATGAAAGTGCTTTTCCACAGTCTCTGTCTAGGGCTACTTGAAGAGGAAACAAACCATAGAGACAAAACTGAGAACTCCTTTATTTTGTCAAGTTTCAAAGAGCTACTACAAACCATGTTGGATTTAGTGTTCCAAATTCATCTATCCATATAGGAGAGAACAGAGTGAAACCTAAACATAAAAACTGCTCCTGTAGACGAACGCTTCAACCTAGAAGAACAAAATTTGGTGAGCCAAGTGGGATTTTTGTATTGGTCATTACCACCAAGTATCATCAAGATTGGGTGAAAAATATTTGCTGGTATTTCGGAAACTCGTAAATTCTTGGAATCTTTGCAACCCCTATCAATGAATGTGCTTTTCCACAGTCACTGCTTAGGGCTACTGAAGCGGAAAGAAATCATACAGACAAAACTCAGATCTCCTTTATTTTGTCAAGTTTCAAAGAGCTACTACCAAACCATGTTGTATTTAGAGATCCAAATTCATCTATCTGTATAGGAGAGAACAGAGTGAAACCTAAATAAAAAAATTGCTACTGTAGACAAACGCTTCAACCTAGAAGAACAAAATTTGTTGAGCCAAGTGGGATTTGTATACTGATCTTCACCACCAAGTATCCTCAAGATTGGATGAAAAAATATTTGCTGGTAATTCGGAAACTCTTTATTTCTTAGAAGCTTGGCAACCCCTCTCAATGAAAGTGCTTTCCACAGTCTGTGCCTAGGGCTACTTGAAGTGGAACAAACCATAGAGACAAAACTGAGAAATCCTTTATTTTGTCAAGTTTCAAAGAGCTACTACAAACCATGTTGGATTTAGAGTTCCAAATTCATCTATCCATATAGGAGAGAACAGAGTGAAACCTAAATATAAAAAATGCTATTGTAGACGAACGCTTCAACCTAGAAGAACAAAATTTGTTGAGCCAAGTGGGATTTGTATACTGATCATCACCACCAAGTATCTCCTCAAGATTGGATGAAAAAATATTTGCTGGTTTTCGGAGCTCGTTATTTCTTAGAAGCTTGGCAACCCCACTCAGTGAAAGTGCTTTTCCACAGTCTGTTCCTAGGGGTACTTCAAGAGGAAACAAACCAAAGAGACAAAACTGAGAACTCCTTTATTTTGTCAAGTTTCAAAGAGCTACTACAAACCATGTTGTATTTAGAGTTCCAAATTCATCTATCTATATAGGAGAGAACAGAGTGAAACCTAAATAAAAAAATTGCTACTGTAGACAAACGCTTCAACCTAGAAGAACAAAATTTGTTCAGCCAAGTGGGATTTGTATACTGATCCTCACCACCAAGTATCCTCAAAATTGGATGAAAAAATATTTGCTGGTAATTCGGAAACTCTTTATTTCTTAGAAGCTTGGCAACCCCTCTCAATGAAAGTGCTTTTCCACAGTCTGTGCCTAGGGCTACTTGATGTGGAAACAAACCATAGAGACAAAACTGGGAACTCCTTTATTTTGTCATGTTTCAAAGAGCTACTACAAACCATATTGGATTTAGAGTTCCAAATTCATCTATCC
>NW_027516628.1:0-55704 GCF_048772815.1 Callospermophilus lateralis
TGATCATTACCACCAAGTATCATCAAGATTTGGTGAAAAAATGTTTGCTGAGATTTCAGCCAACTAGTAGTTTTTTGGAAGCTTGGCAACCCCTTTCAAACCAAAGAGGTTTTCGCCAGATTCTGCATGGGGTACTTCAAGAGGAAGCAAACCATGGAGATAGAACTTAGAACTTCTTCATTTGGTCAAGTTTCAAGGAGCTAGCACAAACCGTGTTTGATTTAGAATTCCAAACACAGCTATCTATGTAGGAGAAAACACAGTGAAACCTAAAAATTCAAACTGTTACTGGAAACGAATGCTTCAACCTAGAAGAATAAAAATTGGGCAGCAAAGTGGGCTTAGTGAAGTGATCATTACCACCAAGTATCATCAAGATTTGGTGAAAAAATGTTTGCTGAGATTTCAGCCAACTAGTAGTTTTCTGGAAGCTTGGCAACCCCTTTCAAACGAAAGTGGTTTTCGCCAGTCTCTGCATGGGGTACTTCAAGAGGAAACAAACCATAGAGATAGAACTTAGAACTACTTCATTTGGTCAAGTTTCAAGGAGCTAGCACAAACCGTATTTGATTTAGAGTTTCAACACATCTATCTATATAGCAGAAAACAGAGTGAAACCTAAAAATTCAAACTGTTACTGGAAACGAACGCTTGAACCTAGAAGAGTGAAAACTGGGCAGCCAAGTGGGCTTAGTGAACTGATCATTACCACCAAGTATCATCAAGATTTGGTGAAAAAATGTTTGCTGAGATTTCAGCCAACTAGTAGTTTTTTGGAAGCTTGGCAACCCCTTTCAAACGAAAGTGTTTTCGCCAGTCTCTGCATGGGGTACTTCAAGAGGAAACAAACGATAGACATTGAACTTAGAACTACTTCATTTGCTCAAGTTTCAAGGAGCTAGCACAAACCGTATTTGATTTAGAGTTTCAACACATCTATCTATATAGCAGAAAACAGAGTGAAACCTAAAAATTCAAACTGTTACTGGAAACGAACGCTTGAACCTAGAAGAGTGAAAATTGGGCAGCCAAGTGGGCTTAGTGAACTGATCATTACCACCAAGTATCATCAAGATTCGGGTGAAAAAATGTTTGCTGAGATTTCAGCCAACTAGTAGTTTTTTGGAAGCTTGGCAACCCCTTTCAAACGAAAGTGTTTTTCGCCAGTCTCTGCAAGGGGTACTTCAAGGGGAAACAAACCATAGAGATAGAACTTAGAACTACTTCATTTGCTCAAGTTTCAAGGAGCTAGCACAAACCGTATTTGATATAGAGTTTAAAACACATGTATCTATGTAGGAGAAAACAGAGTGAAACCTAAAATTCAAACTGTTACTGGAAACGAACGCTTGAACCTAGAAGAGTGAAAATTGGGCAGCCAAGTGGGCTTAGTGAACTGATCATTACCACCAAGTATCATCAAGATTTGGTGAAAAAATGTTTGCTGAGATTTCAGCCAACTAGTAGTTTTTTGGAAGCTTGGCAACCCTTTCAAACGAAAGTGGTTTTCGCCAGTCTCTGCATGGGGTACTTCAAGAGGAAACAAACCATAGAGATAGAACTTAGAACTACTTCATTTGCTCAAGTTTCAAGGAGCTAGCACAAACCGTATTTGATTTAGAGTTTCAACACATCTATCTATATAGCAGAAAACAGAGTGAAACCTAAAAATTCAAACTGTTACTGGAAACGAACGCTTGAACCTAGAAGAGTGAAAATTGGGCAGCCAAGTGGGCTTAGTGAACTGATCATTACCACCAAGTATCATCAAGATTTGGTGAAAAAATGTTTGCTGAGATTACAGCCAACTAGTAGTTTTTGGAAGCTTGGCAACCCCTTTCAAACGAAAGTGGTTTTCGCCAGTCTCTGCATGGGGTACTTCAAGGGGAAACAAACCATAGAGATAGAACTTAGAACTACTTCATTTGCTCAAGTTTCAAGGAGCTAGCACAAACCGTATTTGATATAGAGTTTAAAACACATGTATCTATGTAGGAGAAAACAGAGTGAAACCTAAAAATTCAAACTGTTACTGGAAACGAACGCTTGAACCTAGAAGAGTGAAAATTGGGCAGCCAAGTGGGCTTAGTGAACTGATCATTACCACCAAGTATCATCAAGATTTGGTGAAAAAATGTTTGCTGAGATTTCAGCCAACTAGTAGTTTTTTGGAAGCTTGGCAACCCCTTTCAAACCAAAGAGGTTTTCGCCAGATTCTGCATGGGGTACTTCAAGAGGAAGCAAACCATGGAGATAGAACTTAGAACTACTTCATTTGGTCAAGTTTCAAGGAGCTAGCACAAACCGTGTTTGATTTAGAATTCCAAACACAGCTATCTATGTAGGAGAAAACACAGTGAAACCTAAAAATTCAAACTGTTACTGGAAACGAATGCTTCAACCTAGAAGAATAAAAATTGGGCAGCCAAGTGGGCTTAGTGAAGTGATCATTACCACCAAGTATCATCAAGATTTGGTGAAAAAATGTTTGCTGAGATTTCAGCCAACTAGTAGTTTTTTGGAAGCTTGGCAACCCCTTTCAAACGAAAGTGGTTTTCGCCAGTCTCTGCATGGGGTACTTCAAGAGGAAACAAACCATAGAGATAGAACTTAGAACTACTTCATTTGCTCAAGTTTCAAGGAGCTAGCACAAACCGTATTTGATTTAGAGTTTCAACACATCTATCTATATAGCAGAAAACAGAGTGAAACCTAAAAATTCAAACTGTTACTGGAAACGAACGCTTGAACCTAGAAGAGTGAAAACTGGGCAGCCAAGTGGGCTTAGTGAACTGATCATTACCACCAAGTATCATCAAGATTTGGTGAAAAAATGTTTGCTGAGATTTCAGCCAACTAGTAGTTTTTTGGAGCTTGGCAACCCCTTTCAAACGAAAGTGTTTTTCGCCAGTCTCTGCATGGGGTACTTCAAGAGGAAACAAACGATAGACATAGAACTTAGAACTACTTCATTTGCTCAAGTTTCAAGGAGCTAGCACAAACCGTATTTGATTTAGAGTTTCAACACATCTATCTATATAGCAGAAAACAGAGTGAAACCTAAAAATTCAAACTGTTACTGGAAACGAACGCTTGAACCTAGAAGAGTGAAAATTGGGCAGCCAAGTGGGCTTAGTGAACTGATCATTACCACCAAGTATCATCAAGATTCGGTGAAAAAATGTTTGCTGAGATTTCAGCCAACTAGTAGTTTTTTGGAAGCTTGGCAACCCCTTTCAAACGAAAGTGTTTTTCGCCAGTCTCTGCAAGGGGTACTTCAAGGGGAAACAAACCATAGAGATAGAACTTAGAACTACTTCATTTGCTCAAGTTTCAAGGAGCTAGCAGAAACCGTATTTGATATAGAGTTTAAAACACATGTATCTATGTAGGAGAAAACAGAGTGAAACCTAAAAATTCAAACTGTTACTGGAAACGAACGCTTGAACCTAGAAGAGTGAAAATTGGGCAGCCAAGTGGGCTTAGTGAACTGATCATTACCACCAAGTATCATCAAGATTTGGTGAAAAAATGTTTGCTGAGATTTCAGCCAACTAGTAGTTTTTTGGAAGCTTGGCAACCCCTTTCAAACGAAAGTGGTTTTCGCCAGTCTCTGCAAGGGGTACTTCAAGAGGAAACAAACCATAGAGATAGAACTTAGAACTACTTCATTTGGTCAAGTTTCAAGGAGCTAGCACAAACCGTATTTGATTTAGAGTTTCAACACATCTATCTATATAGCAGAAAACAGAGTGAAACCTAAAAATTCAAACTGTTACTGGAAACGAACGCTTGAACCTAGAAGAGTGAAAATTGGGCAGCCAAGTGGGCTTAGTGAACTGATCATTACCACCAGGTATCATCAAGATTCGGTGAAAAAATGTTTGCTGAGATTTCAGCCAACTAGTAGTTTTTTGGAAGCTTGGCAACCCCTTTCAAACGAAAGTGTTTTTCGCCAGTCTCTGCATGGGGTACTTCAAGAGGAAACAAACGATAGACATAGAACTTAGAACTACTTCATTTGCTCAAGTTTCAAGGAGCTAGCACAAACCGTATTTGATTTAGAGTTTCAACACATCTATCTATATAGCAGAAAACAGAGTGAAACCTAAAAATTCAAACTGTTACTGGAAACGAACGCTTGAACCTAGAAGAGTGAAAATTGGGCAGCCAAGTGGGCTTAGTGAACTGATCATTACCACCAAGTATCATCAAGATTCGGTGAAAAAATGTTTGCTGAGATTTCAGCCAACTAGTAGTTTTTTGGAAGCTTGGCAACCCCTTTCAAACGAAAGTGTTTTTCGCCAGTCTCTGCAAGGGGTACTTCAAGGGGAAACAAACCATAGAGATAGAACTTAGAACTACTTCATTTGCTCAAGTTTCAAGGAGCTAGCACAAACCGTATTTGATATAGAGTTTAAAACACATGTATCTATGTAGGAGAAAACAGAGTGAAACCTAAAAATTCAAACTGTTACTGGAAACGAACGCTTGAACCTAGAAGAGTGAAAATTGGGCAGCCAAGTGGGCTTAGTGAACTGATCATTACCACCAAGTATCATCAAGACTTGGTGAAAAAATGTTTGCTGAGATTTCAGCCAACTAGTAGTTTTTTGGAAGCTTGGCAACCCCTTTCAAACGAAAGTGGTTTTCGCCAGTCTCTGCAAGGGGTACTTCAAGAGGAAACAAACCATAGAGATAGAACTTAGAACTACTTCATTTGGTCAAGTTTCAAGGAGCTAGCACAAACCGTGTTTGATTTAGAATTCCAAACACAGCTATCTATGTAGGAGAAAACAGAGTGAAACCTAAAAATTCAAACTGTTACTGGAAACGAATGCTTCAACCTAGAAGAATAAAAATTGGGCAGCCAAGTGGGCTTAGTAAACTGATCATTACCACCAAGTATCATCAAGATTTGGTGAAAAAATGTTTGCTGAGATTTCAGCCAACTAGTAGTTTTTTGGAAGCTTGGCAACCCCTTTCAAACGAAAGTGTTTTTCGCCAGTCTCTGCATGGGGTACTTCAAGAGGAAACAAACCATAGAGATAGAACTACTTCATTTGGTCAAGTTTCAAGGAGCTAGCACAAACCGTATTTGATTTAGAGTTTCAACACATCTATCTATATAGCAGAAAACAGAGTGAAACCTAAAAATTCAAACTGTTACTGGAAACGAACGCTTGAACCTAGAAGAGTGAAAATTGGGCAGCCAAGTGGGCTTAGTGAACTGATCATTACCACCAAGTATCATCAAGATTCGGTGAAAAAATGTTTGCTGAGATTTCAGCCAACTAGTAGTTTTTTGGAAGCTTGGCAACCCCTTTCAAACGAAAGTGTTTTTCGCTAGTCTCTGCAAGGGGTACTTCAAGGGGAAACAAACCATAGAGATAGAACTTAGAACTACTTCATTTGCTCAAGTTTCAAGGAGCTAGCACAAACCGTATTTGATATAGAGTTTAAAACACATGTATCTATGTAGGAGAAAACAGAGTGAAACCTAAAAATTCAAACTGTTACTGGAAACGAACGCTTGAACCTAGAAGAGTGAAAATTGGGCAGCCAAGTGGGCTTAGTGAACTGATCATTACCACCAAGTATCATCAAGATTTGGTGAAAAAATGTTTGCTGAGATTTCAGCCAACTAGTAGTTTTTTGGAAGCTTGGCAACCCCTTTCAAACGAAAGTGGTTTTCGCCAGTCTCTGCATGGGGTACTTCAAGAGGAAACAAACCATAGAGATAGAACTTAGAACTACTTCATTTGCTCAAGTTTCAAGGAGCTAGCACAAACCGTATTTGATTTAGAGTTTCAACACATCTATCTATATAGCAGAAAACAGAGTGAAACCTAAAAATTCAAACTGTTACTGGAAACGAACGCTTGAACCTAGAAGAGTGACAATTGGGCAGCCAAGTGGGCTTAGTGAACTGATCATTACCACCAAGTATCATCAAGATTTGGTGAAAAAATGTTTGCTGAGATTTCAGCCAACTAGTAGTTTTTTGGAAGCTTGGCAACCCCTTTCAAACGAAAGTGGTTTTCGCCAGTCTCTGCATGGGGTACTTCAAGGGGAAACAAACCATAGATATAGAACTTAGAACTACTTCATTTGCTCAAGTTTCAAGGAGCTAGCATAAACCGTATTTGATATAGAGTTTAAAACACATGTATCTATGTAGGAGAAAACAGAGTGAAACCTAAAAATTCAAACTGTTACTGGAAACGAATGCTTCAACCTAGAAGAATAAAAATTGGACAGGCAAGTGGGCTTAGTGAACTGATCATTACCACCAAGTATCTCAAGATTTGGTGAAAAAATGTTTGCTGAGATTTCAGCCAACTAGTAGTTTTTTGGAAGCTTGGCAACCCCTTTCAAACGAAAGAGGTTTTCGCCAGATTCTGCATGAGGTACTTCAAGAGGAAGCAAACCATGGGGACAGAACTTAGAACTACTTCATTTGGTCAAGTTTCAAGGAGCTAGCACAAACCGTGTTTGATTTAGAATTCCAAACACAGCTATCTATGTAGGAGAAAACACAGTGAAACCTAAAAATTCAAACTGTTACTGAAACGAATGCTTCAACCTAGAAGAATAAAAATTGGGCAGCCAAGTGGGCTTAGTGAAGTGATCATTACCACCAAGTATCATCAAGATTTGGTGAAAAAATGTTTGCTGAGATTTCAGCCAACTAGTAGTTTTTTGGAAGCTTGGCAACCCCTTTCAAACGAAAGTGTTTTTCGCCAGTCTCTGCATGGGGTACTTCAAGAGGAAACAAACCATAGACCTAGAACTTAGAACTACTTCATTTGCTCAAATTTCAAGGAGCTAGCACAAACCGTATTTGATTTAGAGTTTCAACACATCTATCTATATAGCAGAAAACAGAGTGAAACCTAAAAATTCAAAGTGTTGCTGGAAACGAACGCTTGAACCTAGAAGAGTGAAAATTGGGCAGCCAAGTGGGCTTAGTGAACTGATCATTACCACCAAGTGTCATCAAGATTTGGTGAAAAAATGTTTGCTGAGATTTCAGCCAACTAGTAGTTTTTTGGAAGCTTGGCAACCCCTTTCAAACGAAAGTGTTTTTCGCCAGTCTCTGCAAGGGGTACTTCAAGGGGAAACAAACCATAGACATAGAACTTAGAACTACTTCATTTGCTCAAGTTTCAAGGAGCTAGCACAAACCGTATTTAATATAGAGTTTCAAACACATCTATCTATATAGCAGAAAACAGAGTGAAACCTAAAAATTCAAACTGTTACTGGAAACGAACGCTTGAACCTAGAAGAGTGAAAATTGGGCAGCCAAGTGGGTTTAGTGAATTGATCATTACCACCAAGTTTCATCAAGATTTGGTGAAAAAATGTTTGCTGAGATTTCAGCCAACTAGTAGTTTTTTGGAAGCTTGGCAACCCCTTTCAAACGAAAGTGGTTTTCGCCAGTCTCTGCATGGGGTACTTCAAGAGGAAACAAACCATAGAGATAGAACTTAGAACTACTTCATTTGCTCAAGTTTCAAGGAGCTAGCACAAACCGTATTTGATTTAGAGTTTCAACACATCTATCTATATAGCAGAAAACAGAGTGAAACCTAAAAATTCAAACTGTTACTGGAAACGAACGCTTGAACCTAGAAGAGTGAAAATTGGGCAGCCAAGTGGGCTTAGTGAACTGATCATTACCACCAAGTATCATCAAGATTTGGTGAAAAAATGTTTGCTGAGATTTCAGCCAACTAGTAGTTTTTTGGAAGCTTGGCAACCCCTTTCAAACGAAAGTGTTTTTCGCCAGTCTCTGCAAGGGGTACTTCAAGAGGAAACAAACCATAGAGATAGAACTTAGAACTACTTCATTTGGTCAAGTTTCAAGGAGCTAGCACAAACCGTGTTTGATTTAGAATTCCAAACACAGCTATCTATGTAGGAGAAAACAGAGTGAAACCTAAAAATTCAAACTGTTACTGGAAACGAATGCTTCAACCTAGAAGAATAAAAATTGGGCAGCCAAGTGGGCTTAGTGAACTGATCATTACCACCAAGTATCATCAAGATTTGGTGAAAAAATGTTTGCTGAGATTTCAGCCAACTAGTAGTTTTTTGGAAGCTTGGCAACCCCTTTCAAACGAAAGTGTTTTTCGCCAGTCTCTGCATGGGGTACTTCAAGAGGAAACAAACCATAGAGATAGAACTTAGAACTACTTCATTTGGTCAAGTTTCAAGGAGCTAGCACAAACCGTATTTGATTTAGAGTTTCAACACATCTATCTATATAGCAGAAAACAGAGTGAAACCTAAAAATTCAAACTGTTACTGGAAACGAACGCTTGAACCTAGAAGAGTGAAAATTGGGCAGCCAAGTGGGCTTAGTGAACTGATCATTACCACCAAGTATCATCAAGATTCGGTGAAAAAATGTTTGCTGAGATTTCAGCCAACTAGTAGTTTTTTGGAAGCTTGGCAACCCCTTTCAAACGAAAGTGGTTTTCGCCAGTCTCTGCATGGGGTACTTCAAGGGGAAACAAACCATAGAGATAGAACTTAGAACTACTTCATTTGCTCAAGTTTCAAGGAGCTAGCACAAACCGTATTCGATATAGAGTTTAAAACACATGTATCTATGTAGGAGAAAACAGAGTGAAACCTAAAAATTCAAACTGTTACTGGAAACGAATGCTTCAACCTAGAAGAATAAAAATTGGACAGGCAAGTGGGCTTAGTGAACTGATCATTACCACCAAGTATCATCAAGATTTGGTGAAAAAATGTTTGCTGAGATTTCAGCCAACTAGTAGTTTTTTGGAAGCTTGGCAACCCCTTTCAAACGAAAGAGGTTTTCGCCAGATTCTGCATGGGGTACTTCAAGAGGAAACAAACCATGGAGATAGAACTTAGAACTACTTCATTTGGTCAAGTTTCAAGGAGCTGGCACAAACCGTGTTTGATTTAGAATTCCAAACACAGCTATCTATGTAGGAGAAAACAGAGTGAAACCTAAAAATTCAAACTGTTACTGGAAACAAATGCTTCAACCTAGAAGAATAAAAATTGGGCAGCCAAGTGGGCTTAGTGAAGTGATCATTACCACCAAGTATCATCAAGATTTGGTGAAAAAATGTTTGCTGAGATTTCAGCCAACTAGTAGTTTTTTGGAAGCTTGGCAACCCCTTTCAAACGAAAGTGTTTTTCGCCAGTCTCTGCATGGGGTACTTCAAGAGGAAACAAACGATAGACATAGAACTTAGAACTACTTCATTTGCTCAAGTTTCAAGGAGCTAGCACAAACCGTATTTGATTTAGGGTTTCAACACATCTATCTATATAGCACAAAACAGAGTGAAACCTAAAAATTCAAACTGTTACTGGAAACGAACGCTTGAACCTAGAAGAGTGAAAATTGGGCAGCCAAGTGGGCTTAGTGAAGTGATCATTACCACCAAGTATCATCAAGATTCGGTGAAAAAATGTTTGCTGAGATTTCAGCCAACTAGTAGTTTTTTGGAAGCTTGGCAACCCCTTTCAAACGAAAGTGTTTTTCGCCAGTCTCTGCAAGGGGTACTTCAAGGGGAAACAAACCATAGAGATAGAACTTAGAACTACTTCATTTGCTCAAGTTTCAAGGAGCTAGCACAAACCGTATTTGATATAGAGTTTAAAACACATGTATCTATGTAGGAGAAAACAGAGTGAAACCTAAAAATTCAAACTGTTACTGGAAACGAACGCTTGAACCTAGAAGAGTGAAAATTGGGCAGCCAAGTGGGCTTAGTGAACTGATCATTACCACCAAGTATCATCAAGATTTGGTGAAAAAATATTTGCTGAGATTTCAGCCAACTAGTAGTTTTTTGGAAGCTTGGCAACCCCTTTCAAACGAAAGTGGTTTTCGCCAGTCTCTGCATGGGGTACTTCAAGAGGAAACAAACCATATAAATAGAACTTAGAACTACTTCATTTGCTCAAGTTTCAAGGAGCTAGCACAAACCGTATTTGATTTAGAGTTTCAACACATCTATCTATATAGCAGAAAACAGAGTGAAACCTAAAAATTCAAACTGTTACTGGAAACGAACGCTTGAACCTAGAAGAGTGAAAATTGGGCAGCCAAGTGGGCTTAGTGAACTGATCATTATCACCAAGTATCATCAAGATTTGGTGAAAAAATGTTTGCTGAGTTTTCAGCCAACTAGTAGTTTTTTGGAGGCTTGGCAACCCCTTTCAAACGAAAGTGGTTTTCGCCAGTCTCTGCATGGGGTACTTCAAGGGGAAACAAACCATAGAGATAGAACTTAGAACTACTTCATTTGCTCAAGTTTCAAGGAGCTAGCACAAACCGTATTTGATATAGAGTTTAAAACACATGTATCTATGTAGGAGAAAACAGAGTGAAACCTAAAAATTCAAACTGTTACTGGAAACGAACGCTTGAACCTAGAAGAGTGAAAATTGGGCAGCCAAGTGGGCTTAGTGAACTGATCATTACCACCAAGTATCATCAAGATTTGGTGAAAAAATGTTTGCTGAGATTTCAGCCAACTAGTAGTTTTTTGGAAGCTTGGCAACCCCTTTCAAACCAAAGAGGTTTTCACCAGATTCTGCATGGGGTACTTCAAGAGGAAGCAAACCATGGAGATAGAACTTAGAACTACTTCATTTGGTCAAGTTTCAAGGAGCTAGCACAAACCGTGTTTGATTTAGAATTCCAAACACAGCTATCTATGTAGGAGAAAACACAGTGAAACCTAAAAATTCAAACTGTTACTGGAAACGAATGCTTCAACCTAGAAGAATAAAAATTGGGCAGCCAAGTGGGCTTAGTGAAGTGATCATTACCACCAAGTATCATCAAGATTTGGTGAAAAAATGTTTGCTGAGATTTCAGCCAACTAGTAGTTTTCTGGAAGCTTGGCAACCCCTTTCAAACGAAAGTGGTTTTCGCCAGTCTCTGCATGGGGTACTTCAAGAGGAAACAAACCATAGAGATAGAACTTAGAACTACTTCATTTGCTCAAGTTTCAAGGAGCTAGCACAAACCGTATTTGATTTAGAGTTTCAACACATCTATCTATATAGCAGAAAACAGAGTGAAACCTAAAAATACAAACTGTTACTGGAAACGAACGCTTGAAGCTAGAAGAGTGAAAACTGGGCAGCCAAGTGGGCTTAGTGAACTGATCATTACCACCAAGTATCATCAAGATTTGGTGAAAAAATGTTTGCTGAGATATCAGCCAACTAGTAGTTTTTTGGAAGCTTGGCAACCCCTTTCAAACGAAAGTGGTTTTCGCCAGTCTCTGCATGGGGTACTTCAAGGGAAAACAAACCATAGAGATAGAACTTAGAACTACTTCATTTGCTCAAGTTTCAAGGAGCTAGCACAAACCGTATTTGATATAGAGTTTAAAACACATGTATCTATGTAGGAGAAAACAGAGTGAAACCTAAAAATTCAAACTGTTACTGGAAACGAACGCTTGAACCTAGAAGAGTGAAAATTGGGCAGCCAAGTGGGCTTAGTGAACTGATCATTACCACCAAGTATCATCAAGATTTGGTGAAAAAATGTTTGCTGAGATTTCAGCCAACTAGTAGTTTTTTGGAAGCTTGGCAACCCCTTTCAAACCAAAGAGGTTTTCGCCAGATTCTGCATGGGGTACTTCAAGAGGAAGCAAACCATGGAGATAGAACTTAGAACTACTTCATTTGGTCAAGTTTCAAGGAGCTAGCACAAACCGTGTTTGATTTAGAATTCCAAACACAGCTATCTATGTAGGAGAAAACACAGTGAAACCTAAAAATTCAAACTGTTACTGGAAACGAACGCTTGAACCTAGAAGAGTGAAAATTGGGCAGCCAAGTGGGCTTAGTGAAGTGATCATTACCACCAAGTATCATCAAGATTTGGTGAAAAAATGTTTGCTGAGATTTCAGCCAACTAGTAGTTTTCTGGAAGCTTGGCAACCCCTTTCAAACGAAAGTGGTTTTCGCCAGTCTCTGCATGGGGTACTTCAAGAGGAAACAAACCATAGAGATAGAACTTAGAACTACTTCATTTGCTCAAGTTTCAAGGAGCTAGCACAAACCGTATTTGATTTAGAGTTTCAACACATCTATCTATATAGCAGAAAACAGAGTGAAACCTAAAAATTCAAACTGTTACTGGAAACGAACGCTTGAACCTAGAAGAGTGAAAACTGGGCAGCAAAGTGGGCTTAGTGAACTGATCATTACCACCAAGTATCATCAAGATTTGGTGAAAAAATGTTTGCTGAGATATCAGCCAACTAGTAGTTTTTTGGAAGCTTGGCAACCCCTTTCAAACGAAAGTGGTTTTCGCCAGTCTCTGCATGGGGTACTTCAAGGGAAAACAAACCATAGAGATAGAACTTAGAACTACTTCATTTGCTCAAGTTTCAAGGAGCTAGCACAAACCGTATTTGATATAGAGTTTAAAACACATGTATCTATGTAGGAGAAAACAGAGTGAAACCTAAAAATTCAAACTGTTACTGGAAACGAACGCTTGAACCTAGAAGAGTGAAAATTGGGCAGCCAAGTGGGCTTAGTGAACTGATCATTACCACCAAGTATCATCAAGATTTGGTGAAAAAATGTTTGCTGAGATTTCAGCCAACTAGTAGTTTTTTGGAAGCTTGGCAACCCCTTTCAAACCAAAGAGGTTTTCGCCAGATTCTGCATGGGGTACTTCAAGAGGAAGCAAACCATGGAGATAGAACTTAGAACTACTTCATTTGGTCAAGTTTCAAGGAGCTAGCACAAACCGTGTTTGATTTAGAATTCCAAACACAGCTATCTATGTAGGAGAAAACACAGTGAAACCTAAAAATTCAAACTGTTACTGGAAACGAACGCTTGAACCTAGAAGAGTGAAAATTGGGCAGCCAAGTGGGCTTAGTGAAGTGATCATTACCACCAAGTATCATCAAGATTTGGTGAAAAAATGTTTGCTGAGATTTCAGCCAACTAGTAGTTTTCTGGAAGCTTGGCAACCCCTTTCAAACGAAAGTGGTTTTCGCCAGTCTCTGCATGGGGTACTTCAAGAGGAAACAAACCATAGAGATAGAACTTAGAACTACTTCATTTGCTCAAGTTTCAAGGAGCTAGCACAAACCGTATTTGATTTAGAGTTTCAACACATCTATCTATATAGCAGAAAACAGAGTGAAACCTAAAAATTCAAACTGTTACTGGAAACGAACGCTTGAACCTAGAAGAGTGAAAATTGGGCAGCCAAGTGGGCTTAGTGAACTGATCATTACCACCAAGTATCATCAAGATTCGGTGAAAAAATGTTTGCTGAGATTTCAGCCAACTAGTAGTTTTTTGGAAGCTTGGCAACCCCTTTCAAACGAAAGTGTTTTTCGCCAGTCTCTGCATGGGGTACTTCAAGAGGAAACAAACGATAGACATAGAACTTAGAACTACTTCATTTGCTCAAGTTTCAAGGAGCTAGCACAAACCGTATTTGATTTAGAGTTTCAACACATCTATCTATATAGCAGAAAACAGAGTGAAACCTAAAAATTCAAACTGTTACTGGAAACGAACGCTTGAACCTAGAAGAGTGAAAATTGGGCAGCCAAGTGGGCTTAGTGAACTGATCATTACCACCAAGTATCATCAAGATTCGGTGAAAAAATGTTTGCTGAGATTTCAGCCAACTAGTAGTTTTTTGGAAGCTTGGCAACCCCTTTCAAACGAAAGTGTTTTTCGCCAGTCTCTGCAAGGGGTACTTCAAGGGGAAACAAACCATAAAGATAGAACATAGAACTACTTCATTTGCTCAAGTTTCAAGGAGCTAGCACAAACCGTATTTGATATAGAGTTTAAAACACATGTATCTATGTAGGAGAAAACAGAGTGAAACCTAAAAATTCAAACTGTTACTGGAAACGAACGCTTGAACCTAGAAGAGTGAAAATTGGGCAGCCAAGTGGGCTTAGTGAACTGATCATTACCACCAAGTATCATCAAGATTTGGTGAAAAAATGTTTGCTGAGATTTCAGCCAACTAGTAGTTTTTTGGAAGCTTGGCAACCCCTTTCAAACGAAAGTGGTTTTCGCCAGTCTCTGCATGGGGTACTTCAAGAGGAAATAAACCATAGAGATAGAACTTAGAACTACTTCATTTGCTCAAGTTTCAAGGAGCTAGCACAAACCGTATTTGATTTAGAGTTTCAACACATCTATCTATATAGCAGAAAACAGAGTGAAACCTAAAAATTCAAACTGTTACTGGAAACGAACGCTTGAACCTAGAAGAGTGAAAATTGGGCAGCCAAGTGGGCTTAGTGAACTGATCATTACCACCAAGTATCATCAAGATTCGGTGAAAAAATGTTTGCTGAGATTTCAGCCAACTAGTAGTTTTTTGGAAGCTTGGCAACCCCTTTCAAACGAAAGTGGTTTTCGCCAGTCTCTGCATGGGGTACTTCAAGGGGAAACAAACCATAGAGATAGAACTTAGAACTACTTCATTTGCTCAAGTTTCAAGGAGCTAGCACAAACCGTATTTGATATAGAGTTTAAAACACATGTATCTATGTAGGAGAAAACAGAGTGAAACCTAAAAATTCAAACTGTTACTGGAAACGAACGCTTGAACCTAGAAGAGTGAAAATTGGGCAGCCAAGTGGGCTTAGTGAACTGATCATTACCACCAAGTATCATCAAGATTTGGTGAAAAAATGTTTGCTGAGATTTCAGCCAACTAGTAGTTTTTTGGAAGCTTGGCAACCCCTTTCAAACGAAAGTGTTTTTCGCCAGTCTCTGCATGGGGTACTTCAAGAGGAAACAAACGATAGACATAGAACTTAGAACTACTTCATTTGCTCAAGTTTCAAGGAGCTAGCACAAACCGTATTTGATTTAGAGTTTCAACACATCTATCTATATAGCAGAAAACAGAGTGAAACCTAAAAATTCAAACTGTTACTGGAAACGAACGCTTGAACCTACAAGAGTGAAAATTGGGCAGCCAAGTGGGCTTAGTGAACTGATCATTACCACCAAGTATCATCAAGATTTGGTGAAAAAATGTTTGCTGAGATTTCAGCCAACTAGTAGTTTTTTGGAAGCTTGGCAACCCCTTTCAAACGAAAGTGGTTTTCGCCAGTCTCTGCATGGGGTACTTCAAGGGAAAACAAACCATAGAGATAGAACTTAGAACTACTTCATTTGCTCAAGTTTCAAGGAGCTAGCACAAACCGTATTTGATATAGAGTTTAAAACACATGTATCTATGTAGGAGAAAACAGAGTGAAACCTAAAAATTCAAACTGTTACTGGAAACGAACGCTTGAACCTAGAAGAGTGAAAATTGGGCAGCCAAGTGGGCTTAGTGAACTGATCATTACCACCAAGTATCATCAAGATTTGGTGAAAAAATGTTTGCTGAGATTTCAGCCAACTAGTAGTTTTTTGGAAGCTTGGCAACCCCTTTCAAACCAAAGAGGTTTTCGCCAGATTCTGCATGGGGTACTTCAAGAGGAAGCAAACCATGGAGATAGAACTTAGAACTACTTCATTTGGTCAAGTTTCAAGGAGCTAGCACAAACCGTGTTTGATTTAGAATTCCAAACAAAGCTATCTATGTAGGAGAAAACACAGTGAAACCTAAAAATTCAAACTGTTACTGGAAACGAACGCTTGAACCTAGAAGAGTGAAAATTGGGCAGCCAAGTGGGCTTAGTGAAGTGATCATTACCACCAAGTATCATCAAGATTTGGTGAAAAAATGTTTGCTGAGATTTCAGCCAACTAGTAGTTTTCTGGAAGCTTGGCAACCCCTTTCAAACGAAAGTGGTTTTCGCCAGTCTCTGCATGGGGTACTTCAAGAGGAAACAAACCATAGAGATAGAACTTAGAACTACTTCATTTGCTCAAGTTTCAAGGAGCTAGCACAAACCGTATTTGATTTAGAGTTTCAACACATCTATCTATATAGCAGAAAACAGAGTGAAACCTAAAAATTCAAACTGTTACTGGAAACGAACGCTTGAACCTAGAAGAGTGAAAATTGGGCAGCCAAGTGGGCTTAGTGAACTGATCATTACCACCAAGTATCATCAAGATTCGGTGAAAAAATGTTTGCTGAGATTTCAGCCAACTAGTAGTTTTTTGGAAGCTTGGCAACCCCTTTCAAACGAAAGTGGTTTTCGCCAGTCTCTGCATGGGGTACTTCAAGGGGAAACAAACCATAGAGATAGAACTTAGAACTACTTCATTTGCTCAAGTTTCAAGGAGCTAGCACAAACCGTATTTGATATAGAGTTTAAAACACATGTATCTATGTAGGAGAAAACAGAGTGAAACCTAAAAATTCAAACTGTTACTGGAAACGAACGCTTGAACCTAGAAGAGTGAAAATTGGGCAGCCAAGTGGGCTTAGTGAACTGATCATTACCACCAAGTATCATCAAGATTTGGTGAAAAAATGTTTGCTGAGATTTCAGCCAACTAGTAGTTTTTTGGAAGCTTGGCAACCCCTTTCAAACGAAAGTGGTTTTCGCCAGTCTCTGCATGGGGTACTTCAAGAGGAAACAAACCATAGAGATAGAACTTAGAACTACTTCATTTGCTCAAGTTTCAAGGAGCTAGCACAAACCGTATTTGATTTAGAGTTTCAACACATCTATCTATATAGCAGAAAACAGAGTGAAACCTAAAAATTCAAACTGTTACTGGAAACGAACGCTTGAACCTAGAAGAGTGAAAATTGGGCAGCCAAGTGGGCTTAGTGAACTGATCATTACCACCAAGTATCATCAAGATTCGGTGAAAAAATGTTTGCTGAGATTTCAGCCAACTAGTAGTTTTTTGGAAGCTTGGCAACCCCTTTCAAACGAAAGTGGTTTTCGCCAGTCTCTGCATGGGGTACTTCAAGGGGAAACAAACCATAGAGATAGAACTTAGAACTACTTCATTTGCTCAAGTTTCAAGGAGCTAGCACAAACCGTATTTGATATAGAGTTTAAAACACATGTATCTATGTAGGAGAAAACAGAGTGAAACCTAAAAATTCAAACTGTTACTGGAAACGAACGCTTGAACCTAGAAGAGTGAAAATTGGGCAGCCAAGTGGGCTTAGTGAACTGATCATTACCACCAAGTATCATCAAGATTTGGTGAAAAAATGTTTGCTGAGATTTCAGCCAACTAGTAGTTTTTTGGAAGCTTGGCAACCCCTTTCAAACGAAAGTGTTTTTCGCCAGTCTCTGCATGGGGTACTTCAAGAGGAAACAAACGATAGACATAGAACTTAGAACTACTTCATTTGCTCAAGTTTCAAGGAGCTAGCACAAACCGTATTTGATTTAGAGTTTCAACACATCTATCTATATAGCAGAAAACAGAGTGAAACCTAAAAATTCAAACTGTTACTGGAAACGAACGCTTGAACCAAGAGTGAAAATTGGGCAGCCAAGTGGGCTTAGTGAACTGATCATTACCACCAAGTATCATCAAGATTTGGTGAAAAAATGTTTGCTGAGATTTCAGCCAACTAGTAGTTTTTTGGAAGCTTGGCAACCCCTTTCAAACGAAAGTGGTTTTCGCCAGTCTCTGCATGGGGTACTTCAAGGGAAAACAAACCATAGAGATAGAACTTAGAACTACTTCATTTGCTCAAGTTTCAAGGAGCTAGCACAAACCGTATTTGATATAGAGTTTAAAACACATGTATCTATGTAGGAGAAAACAGAGTGAAACCTAAAAATTCAAACTGTTACTGGAAACGAACGCTTGAACCTAGAAGAGTGAAAATTGGGCAGCCAAGTGGGCTTAGTGAACTGATCATTACCACCAAGTATCATCAAGATTTGGTGAAAAAATGTTTGCTGAGATTTCAGCCAACTAGTAGTTTTTTGGAAGCTTGGCAACCCCTTTCAAACCAAAGAGGTTTTCGCCAGATTCTGCATGGGGTACTTCAAGAGGAAGCAAACCATGGAGATAGAACTTAGAACTACTTCATTTGGTCAAGTTTCAAGGAGCTAGCACAAACCGTGTTTGATTTAGAATTCCAAACACAGCTATCTATGTAGGAGAAAACACAGTGAAACCTAAAAATTCAAACTGTTACTGGAAACGAACGCTTGAACCTAGAAGAGTGAAAATTGGGCAGGCAAGTGGGCTTAGTGAAGTGATCATTACCACCAAGTATCATCAAGATTTGGTGAAAAAATGTTTGCTGAGATTTCAGCCAACTAGTAGTTTTCTGGAAGCTTGGCAACCCCTTTCAAACGAAAGTGGTTTTCGCCAGTCTCTGCATGGGGTACTTCAAGAGGAAACAAACCATAGAGATAGAACTTAGAACTACTTCATTTGCTCAAGTTTCAAGGAGCTAGCACAAACCGTATTTGATTTAGAGTTTCAACACATCTATCTATATAGCAGAAAACAGAGTGAAACCTAAAAATTCAAACTGTTACTGGAAACGAACGCTTGAACCTAGAAGAGTGAAAATTGGGCAGCCAAGTGGGCTTAGTGAACTGATCATTACCACCAAGTATCATCAAGATTCGGTGAAAAAATGTTTGCTGAGATTTCAGCCAACTAGTAGTTTTTTGGAAGCTTGGCAACCCCTTTCAAACGAAAGTGGTTTTCGCCAGTCTCTGCATGGGGTACTTCAAGGGGAAACAAACCATAGAGATAGAACTTAGAACTACTTCATTTGCTCAAGTTTCAAGGAGCTAGCACAAACCGTATTTGATATAGAGTTTAAAACACATGTATCTATGTAGGAGAAAACAGAGTGAAACCTAAAAATTCAAACTGTTACTGGAAACGAACGCTTGAACCTAGAAGAGTGAAAATTGGGCAGCCAAGTGGGCTTAGTGAACTGATCATTACCACCAAGTATCATCAAGATTTGGTGAAAAAATGTTTGCTGAGATTTCAGCCAACTAGTAGTTTTTTGGAAGCTTGGCAACCCCTTTCAAACGAAAGTGGTTTTCGCCAGTCTCTGCATGGGGTACTTCAAGAGGAAACAAACCATAGAGATAGAACTTAGAACTACTTCATTTGCTCAAGTTTCAAGGAGCTAGCACAAACCGTATTTGATTTAGAGTTTCAACACATCTATCTATATAGCAGAAAACAGAGTGAAACCTAAAAATTCAAACTGTTACTGGAAACGAACGCTTGAACCTAGAAGAGTGAAAACTGGGCAGCCAAGTGGGCTTAGTGAACTGATCATTACCACCAAGTATCATCAAGATTTGGTGAAAAAATGTTTGCTGAGATATCAGCCAACTAGTAGTTTTTTGGAAGCTTGGCAACCCCTTTCAAACGAAAGTGGTTTTCGCCAGTCTCTGCATGGGGTACTTCAAGGGAAAACAAACCATAGAGATAGAACTTAGAACTACTTCATTTGCTCAAGTTTCAAGGAGCTAGCACAAACCGTATTTGATATAGAGTTTAAAACACATGTATCTATGTAGGAGAAAACAGAGTGAAACCTAAAAATTCAAACTGTTACTGGAAACGAACGCTTGAACCTAGAAGAGTGAAAATTGGGCAGCCAAGTGGGCTTAGTGAACTGATCATTACCACCAAGTATCATCAAGATTTGGTGAAAAAATGTTTGCTGAGATTTCAGCCAACTAGTAGTTTTTTGGAAGCTTGGCAACCCCTTTCAAACCAAAGAGGTTTTCGCCAGATTCTGCATGGGGTACTTCAAGAGGAAGCAAACCATGGAGATAGAACTTAGAACTACTTCATTTGGTCAAGTTTCAAGGAGCTAGCACAAACCGTGTTTGATTTAGAATTCCAAACACAGCTATCTATGTAGGAGAAAACACAGTGAAACCTAAAAATTCAAACTGTTACTGGAAACGAATGCTTCAACCTAGAAGAATAAAAATTGGGCAGCCAAGTGGGCTTAGTGAAGTGATCATTACCACCAAGTATCATCAAGATTTGGTGAAAAAATGTTTGCTGAGATTTCAGCCAACTAGTAGTTTTCTGGAAGCTTGGCAACCCCTTTCAAACGAAAGTGGTTTTCGCCAGTCTCTGCATGGGGTACTTCAAGAGGAAACAAACCATAGAGATAGAACTTAGAACTACTTCATTTGCTCAAGTTTCAAGGAGCTAGCACAAACCGTATTTGATTTAGAGTTTCAACACATCTATCTATATAGCAGAAAACAGAGTGAAACCTAAAAATTCAAACTGTTACTGGAAACGAACGCTTGAACCTAGAAGAGTGAAAATTGGGCAGCCAAGTGGGCTTAGTGAACTGATCATTACCACCAAGTATCATCAAGATTCGGTGAAAAAATGTTTGCTGAGATTTCAGCCAACTAGTAGTTTTTTGGAAGCTTGGCAACCCCTTTCAAACGAAAGTGGTTTTCGCCAGTCTCTGCATGGGGTACTTCAAGGGGAAACAAACCATAGAGATAGAACTTAGAACTACTTCATTTGCTCAAGTTTCAAGGAGCTAGCACAAACCGTATTTGATATAGAGTTTAAAACACATGTATCTATGTAGGAGAAAACAGAGTGAAACCTAAAAATTCAAACTGTTACTGGAAACGAACGCTTGAACCTAGAAGAGTGAAAATTGGGCAGCCAAGTGGGCTTAGTGAACTGATCATTACCACCAAGTATCATCAAGATTTGGTGAAAAAATGTTTGCTGAGATTTCAGCCAACTAGTAGTTTTTTGGAAGCTTGGCAACCCCTTTCAAACGAAAGTGTTTTTCGCCAGTCTCTGCATGGGGTACTTCAAGAGGAAACAAACGATAGACATAGAACTTAGAACTACTTCATTTGCTCAAGTTTCAAGGAGCTAGCACAAACCGTATTTGATTTAGAGTTTCAACACATCTATCTATATAGCAGAAAACAGAGTGAAACCTAAAAATTCAAACTGTTACTGGAAACGAACGCTTGAACCTAGAAGAGTGAAAATTGGGCAGCCAAGTGGGCTTAGTGAACTGATCATTACCACCAAGTATCATCAAGATTTGGTGAAAAAATGTTTGCTGAGATTTCAGCCAACTAGTAGTTTTTTGGAAGCTTGGCAACCCCTTTCAAACGAAAGTGGTTTTCGCCAGTCTCTGCATGGGGTACTTCAAGGGAAAACAAACCATAGAGATAGAACTTAGAACTACTTCATTTGCTCAAGTTTCAAGGAGCTAGCACAAACCGTATTTGATATAGAGTTTAAAACACATGTATCTATGTAGGAGAAAACAGAGTGAAACCTAAAAATTCAAACTGTTACTGGAAACGAACGCTTGAACCTAGAAGAGTGAAAATTGGGCAGCCAAGTGGGCTTAGTGAACTGATCATTACCACCAAGTATCATCAAGATTTGGTGAAAAAATGTTTGCTGAGATTTCAGCCAACTAGTAGTTTTTTGGAAGCTTGGCAACCCCTTTCAAACCAAAGAGGTTTTCGCCAGATTCTGCATGGGGTACTTCAAGAGGAAGCAAACCATGGAGATAGAACTTAGAACTACTTCATTTGGTCAAGTTTCAAGGAGCTAGCACAAACCGTGTTTGATTTAGAATTCCAAACACAGCTATCTATGTAGGAGAAAACACAGTGAAACCTAAAAATTCAAACTGTTACTGGAAACGAACGCTTGAACCTAGAAGAGTGAAAATTGGGCAGCCAAGTGGGCTTAGTGAAGTGATCATTACCACCAAGTATCATCAAGATTTGGTGAAAAAATGTTTGCTGAGATTTCAGCCAACTAGTAGTTTTCTGGAAGCTTGGCAACCCCTTTCAAACGAAAGTGGTTTTCGCCAGTCTCTGCATGGGGTACTTCAAGAGGAAACAAACCATAGAGATAGAACTTAGAACTACTTCATTTGCTCAAGTTTCAAGGAGCTAGCACAAACCGTATTTGATTTAGAGTTTCAACACATCTATCTATATAGCAGAAAACAGAGTGAAACCTAAAAATTCAAACTGTTACTGGAAACGAACGCTTGAACCTAGAAGAGTGAAAACTGGGCAGCCAAGTGGGCTTAGTGAACTGATCATTACCACCAAGTATCATCAAGATTCGGTGAAAAAATGTTTGCTGAGATTTCAGCCAACTAGTAGTTTTTTGGAAGCTTGGCAACCCCTTTCAAATGAAAGTGGTTTTCGCCAGTCTCTGCATGGGGTACTTCAAGGGGAAACAAACCATAGAGATAGAACTTAGAACTACTTCATTTGCTCAAGTTTCAAGGAGCTAGCACAAACCGTATTTGATATAGAGTTTAAAACACATGTATCTATGTAGGAGAAAACAGAGTGAAACCTAAAAATTCAAACTGTTACTGGAAACGAACGCTTGAACCTAGAAGAGTGAAAATTGGGCAGCCAAGTGGGC
The DNA here is from genome assembly GCF_048772815.1 of Callospermophilus lateralis. Taxonomy (NCBI): domain Eukaryota; kingdom Metazoa; phylum Chordata; class Mammalia; order Rodentia; family Sciuridae; genus Callospermophilus; species Callospermophilus lateralis. Next base: position 22,348 of record NW_027516628.1, read on the forward strand.
TTAGTGAACTGATCATTACCACCAAGTATCATCAAGATTTGGTGAAAAAATGTTTGCTGAGATTTCAGCCAACTAGTAGTTTTTTGGAAGCTTGGCAACCCCTTTCAAACGAAAGTGTTTTTCGCCAGTCTCTGCATGGGGTACTTCAAGAGGAAACAAACGATAGACATAGAACTTAGAACTACTTCATTTGCTCAAGTTTCAAGGAGCTAGCACAAACCGTATTTGATTTAGAGTTTCAACACATCTATCTATATAGCAGAAAACAGAGTGAAACCTAAAAATTCAAACTGTTACTGGAAACGAACGCTTGAACCTAGAAGAGTGAAAATTGGGCAGCCAAGTGGGCTTAGTGAACTGATCATTACCACCAAGTATCATCAAGATTCGGTGAAAAAATGTTTGCTGAGATTTCAGCCAACTAGTAGTTTTTTGGAAGCTTGGCAACCCCTTTCAAACGAAAGTGTTTTTCGCCAGTCTCTGCAAGGGGTACTTCAAGGGGAAACAAACCATAGAGATAGAACATAGAACTACTTCATTTGCTCAAGTTTCAAGGAGCTAGCACAAACCGTATTTGATATAGAGTTTAAAACACATGTATCTATGTAGGAGAAAACAGAGTGAAACCTAAAAATTCAAACTGTTACTGGAAACGAACGCTTGAACCTAGAAGAGTGAAAATTGGGCAGCCAAGTGGGCTTAGTGAACTGATCATTACCACCAAGTATCATCAAGATTTGGTGAAAAAATGTTTGCTGAGATTTCAGCCAACTAGTAGTTTTTTGGAAGCTTGGCAACCCCTTTCAAACGAAAGTGGTTTTCGCCAGTCTCTGCATGGGGTACTTCAAGAGGAAATAAACCATAGAGATAGAACTTAGAACTACTTCATTTGCTCAAGTTTCAAGGAGCTAGCACAAACCGTATTTGATTTAGAGTTTCAACACATCTATCTATATAGCAGAAAACAGAGTGAAACCTAAAAATTCAAACTGTTACTGGAAACGAACGCTTGAACCTAGAAGAGTGAAAATTGGGCAGCCAAGTGGGCTTAGTGAACTGATCATTACCACCAAGTATCATCAAGATTCGGTGAAAAAATGTTTGCTGAGATTTCAGCCAACTAGTAGTTTTTTGGAAGCTTGGCAACCCCTTTCAAACGAAAGTGGTTTTCGCCAGTCTCTGCATGGGGTACTTCAAGGGGAAACAAACCATAGAGATAGAACTTAGAACTACTTCATTTGCTCAAGTTTCAAGGAGCTAGCACAAACCGTATTTGATATAGAGTTTAAAACACATGTATCTATGTAGGAGAAAACAGAGTGAAACCTAAAAATTCAAACTGTTACTGGAAACGAACGCTTGGACCTAGAAGAGTGAAAATTGGGCAGCCAAGTGGGCTTAGTGAACTGATCATTACCACCAAGTATCATCAAGATTTGGTGAAAAAATGTTTGCTGAGATTTCAGCCAACTAGTAGTTTTCTGGAAGCTTGGCAACCCCTTTCAAACCAAAGAGGTTTTCGCCAGATTCTGCATGGGGTACTTCAAGAGGAAGCAAACCATGGAGATAGAACTTAGAACTACTTCATTTGGTCAAGTTTCAAGGAGCTAGCAGAAACCGTGTTTGATTTAGAATTCCAAACACAGCTATCTATGTAGGAGAAAACACAGTGAAACCTAAAAATTCAAACTGTTACTGGAAACGAATGCTTCAACCTAGAAGAATAAAAATTGGGCAGCCAAGTGGGCTTAGTGAACTGATCATTACCACCAAGTATCATCAAGATTTGGTGAAAAAATGTTTGCTGAGATTTTAGCCAACTAGTAGTTTTCTGGAAGCTTGGCAACCCCTTTCAAACGAAAGTGGTTTTCGCCAGTCTCTGCATGGGGTACTTCAAGAGGAAACAAACCATAGAGATAGAACTTAGAACTACTTCATTTGCTCAAGTTTCAAGGAGCTAGCACAAACCGTATTTGATTTAGAGTTTCAACACATCTATCTATATAGCAGAAAACAGAGTGAAACCTAAAAATTCAAACTGTTACTGGAAACGAACGCTTGAACCTAGAAGAGTGAAAATTGGGCAGCCAAGTGGGCTTAGTGAACTGATCATTACCACCAAGTATCATCAAGATTTGGTGAAAAAATGTTTGCTGAGATTTCAGCCAACTAGTAGTTTTTTGGAAGCTTGGCAACCCCTTTCAAACGAAAGTGGTTTTCGCCAGTCTCTGCATGGGGTACTTCAAGAGGAAACAAACCATAGAGATAGAACTTAGAACTACTTCATTTGCTCAAGTTTCAAGGAGCTAGCACAAACCGTATTTGATTTAGAGTTTCAACACATCTATCTATATAGCAGAAAACAGAGTGAAACCTAAAAATTCAAACTGTTACTGGAAACGAACGCTTGAACCTAGAAGAGTGAAAATTGGGCAGCCAAGTGGGCTTAGTGAACTGATCATTACCACCAAGTATCATCAAGATTCGGTGAAAAAATGTTTGCTGAGATTTCAGCCAACTAGTAGTTTTTTGGAAGCTTGGCAACCCCTTTCAAACGAAAGTGGTTTTCGCCAGTCTCTGCATGGGGTACTTCAAGGGGAAACAAACCATAGAGATAGAACTTAGAACTACTTCATTTGCTCAAGTTTCAAGGAGCTAGCACAAACCGTATTTGATATAGAGTTTAAAACACATGTATCTATGTAGGAGAAAACAGAGTGAAACCTAAAAATTCAAACTGTTACTGGAAACGAACGCTTGAACCTAGAAGAGTGAAAATTGGGCAGCCAAGTGGGCTTAGTGAACTGATCATTACCACCAAGTATCATCAAGATTTGGTGAAAAAATGTTTGCTGAGATTTCAGCCAACTAGTAGTTTTCTGGAAGCTTGGCAACCCCTTTCAAACGAAAGTGGTTTTCGCCAGTCTCTGCATGGGGTACTTCAAGAGGAAACAAACCATAGAGATAGAACTTAGAACTACTTCATTTGCTCAAGTTTCAAGGAGCTAGCACAAACCGTATTTGATTTAGAGTTTCAACACATCTATCTATATAGCAGAAAACAGAGTGAAACCTAAAAATTCAAACTGTTACTGGAAACGAACGCTTGAACCTAGAAGAGTGAAAATTGGGCAGCCAAGTGGGCTTAGTGAACTGATCATTACCACCAAGTATCATCAAGATTTGGTGAAAAAATGTTTGCTGAGATTTCAGCCAACCAGTAGTTTTCTGGAAGCTTGGCAACCCCTTTCAAACGAAAGTGGTTTTCGCCAGTCTCTGCATGGGGTACTTCAAGAGGAAACAAACCATAGAGATAGAACTTAGAACTACTTCATTTGGTCAAGTTTCAAGGAGCTAGCACAAACCGTATTTGATTTAGAGTTTCAACACATCTATCTATATAGCAGAAAACAGAGTGAAACCTAAAAATTCAAACTGTTACTGGAAACGAACGCTTGAACCTAGAAGAGTGAAAACTGGGCAGCCAAGTGGGCTTAGTGAACTGATCATTACCACCAAGTATCATCAAGATTTGGTGAAAAAATGTTTGCTGAGATTTCAGCCAACTAGTAGTTTTTTGGAAGCTTGGCAACCCCTTTCAAACGAAAGTGTTTTTCGCCAGTCTCTGCATGGGGTACTTCAAGAGGAAACAAACGATAGACATAGAACTTAGAACTACTTCATTTGCTCAAGTTTCAAGGAGCTAGCACAAACCGTATTTGATTTAGAGTTTCAACACATCTATCTATATAGCAGAAAACAGAGTGAAACCTAAAAGTTCAAACTGTTACTGGAAACGAACGCTTGAACCTAGAAGAGTGAAAATTGGGCAGCCAAGTGGGCTTAGTGAACTGATCATTACCACCAAGTATCATCAAGATTCGGTGAAAAAATGTTTGCTGAGATTTCAGCCAACTAGTAGTTTTTTGGAAGCTTGGCAACCCCTTTCAAACGAAAGTGTTTTTCGCCAGTCTCTGCAAGGGGTACTTCAAGGGGAAACAAACCATAGAGATAAAACTTAGAACTACTTCATTTGCTCAAGTTTCAAGGAGCTAGCACAAACCGTATTTGATATAGAGTTTAAAACACATGTATCTATGTAGGAGAAAACAGAGTGAAACCTAAAAATTCAAACTGTTACTGGAAACGAACGCTTGAACCTAGAAGAGTGAAAATTGGGCAGCCAAGTGGGCTTAGTGAACTGATCATTACCACCAAGTATCATCAAGATTTGGTGAAAAAATGTTTGCTGAGATTTCAGCCAACTAGTAGTTTTTTGGAAGCTTGGCAACCCCTTTCAAACGAAAGTGGTTTTCGCCAGTCTCTGCATGGGGTACTTCAAGGGGAAACAAACCATAGAGATAGAACTTAGAACTACTTCATTTGCTCAAGTTTCAAGGAGCTAGCACAAACCGTATTTGATATAGAGTTTAAAACACATGTATCTATGTAGGAGAAAACAGAGTGAAACCTAAAAATTCAAACTGTTACTGGAAACGAATGCTTCAACCTAGAAGAATAAAAATTGGACAGGCAAGTGGGCTTAGTGAACTGATCATTACCACCAAGTATCATCAAGATTTGGTGAAAAAATGTTTGCTGAGATTTCAGCCAACTAGTAGTTTTTTGGAAGCTTGGCAACCCCTTTCAAACCAAAGAGGTTTTCGCCAGATTCTGCATGGGGTACTTCAAGAGGAAGCAAACCATGGAGATAGAACTTAGAACTACTTCATTTGGTCAAGTTTCAAGGAGCTAGCACAAACCGTGTTTGATTTAGAATTCCAAACACAGCTATCTATGTAGGAGAAAACACAGTGAAACCTAAAAATTCAAACTGTTACTGGAAACGAATGCTTCAACCTAGAAGAATAAAAATTGGGCAGCCAAGTGGGCTTAGTGAAGTGATCATTACCACCAAGTATCATCAAGATTTGGTGAAAAAATGTTTGCTGAGATTTCAGCCAACTAGTAGTTTTCTGGAAGCTTGGCAACCCCTTTCAAACGAAAGTGGTTTTCGCCAGTCTCTGCATGGGGTACTTCAAGAGGAAACAAACCATAGAGATAGAACTTAGAACTACTTCATTTGCTCAAGTTTCAAGGAGCTAGCACAAACCGTATTTGATTTAGAGTTTCAACACATCTATCTATATAGCAGAAAACAGAGTGAAACCTAAAAATTCAAACTGTTACTGGAAACGAACGCTTGAACCTAGAAGAGTGAAAACTGGGCAGCCAAGTGGGCTTAGTGAACTGATCATTACCACCAAGTATCATCAAGATTTGGTGAAAAAATGTTTGCTGAGATTTCAGCCAACTAGTAGTTTTTTGGAAGCTTGGCAACCCCTTTCAAACGAAAGTGTTTTTCGCCAGTCTCTGCATGGGGTACTTCAAGAGGAAACAAACGATAGACATAGAACTTAGAACTACTTCATTTGCTCAAGTTTCAAGGAGCTAGCACAAACCGTATTTGATTTAGAGTTTCAACACATCTATCTATATAGCAGAAAACAGAGTGAAACCTAAAAATTCAAACTGTTACTGGAAACGAACGCTTGAACCTAGAAGAGTGAAAATTGGGCAGCCAAGTGGGCTTAGTGAACTGATCATTACCACCAAGTATCATCAAGATTCGGTGAAAAAATGTTTGCTGAGATTTCAGCCAACTAGTAGTTTTTTGGAAGCTTGGCAACCCCTTACAAACGAAAGTGTTTTTCGCCAGTCTCTGCAAGGGGTACTTCAAGGGGAAACAAACCATAGAGATAGAACTTAAAACTACTTCATTTGCTCAAGTTTCAAGGAGCTAGCACAAACCGTATTTGATATAGAGTTTAAAACACATGTATCTATGTAGGAGAAAACAGAGTGAAACCTAAAAATTCAAACTGTTACTGGAAACGAACGCTTGAACCTAGAAGAGTGAAAATTGGGCAGCCAAGTGGGCTTAGTGAACTGATCATTACCACCAAGTATCATCAAGATTTGGTGAAAAAATGTTTGCTGAGATTTCAGCCAACTAGTAGTTTTTTGGAAGCTTGGCAACCCCTTTCAAACCAAAGAGGTTTTCGCCAGATTCTGCATGGGGTACTTCAAGAGGAAGCAAACCATGGAGATAGAACTTAGAACTACTTCATTTGGTCAAGTTTCAAGGAGCTAGCAAAAACCGTGTTTGATTTAGAATTCCAAACACAGCTATCTATGTAGGAGAAAACACAGTGAAACCTAAAAATTCAAACTGTTACTGGAAACGAATGCTTCAACCTAGAAGAATAAAAATTGGGCAGCCAAGTGGGCTTAGTGAAGTGATCATTACCACCAAGTATCATCAAGATTTGGTGAAAAAATGTTTGCTGAGATTTCAGCCAACTAGTAGTTTTCTGGAAGCTTGGCAACCCCTTTCAAACGAAAGTGTTTTTCGCCAGTCTCTGCATGGGGTACTTCAAGAGGAAACAAACCATAGAGATAGAACTTAGAACTACTTCATTTGCTCAAGTTTCAAGGAGCTAGCACAAACCGTATTTGATTTAGAGTTTCAACACATCTATCTATATAGCAGAAAACAGAGTGAAACCTAAAAATTCAAACTGTTACTGGAAACGAACGCTTGAACCTAGAAGAGTGAAAACTGGGCAGCCAAGTGGGCTTAGTGAACTGATCATTACCACCAAGTATCATCAAGATTTGGTGAAAACATGTTTGCTGAGATTTCAGCCAACTAGTAGTTTTTTGGAAGCTTGGCAACCCCTTTCAAACGAAAGTGTTTTTCGCCAGTCTCTGCATGGGGTACTTCAAGAGGAAACAAACGATAGACATAGAACTTAGAACTACTTCATTTGCTCAAGTTTCAAGGAGCTAGCACAAACCGTATTTGATTTAGAGTTTCAACACATCTATCTATATAGCAGAAAACAGAGTGAAACCTAAAAATTCAAACTGTTACTGGAAACGAACGCTTGAACCTAGAAGAGTGAAAATTGGGCAGCCAAGTGGGCTTAGTGAACTGATCATTACCACCAAGTATCATCAAGATTCGGTGAAAAAATGTTTGCTGAGATTTCAGCCAACTAGTAGTTTTTTGGAAGCTTGGCAACCCCTTTCAAACGAAAGTGTTTTTCGCCAGTCTCTGCAAGGGGTACTTCAAGGGGAAACAAACCATAGAGATAAAACTTAGAACTACTTCATTTGCTCAAGTTTCAAGGAGCTAGCACAAACCTTATTTGATATAGAGTTTAAAACACATGTATCTATGTAGGAGAAAACAGAGTGAAACCTAAAAATTCAAACTGTTACTGGAAACGAACGCTTGAACCTAGAAGAGTGAAAATTGGGCAGCCAAGTGGGCTTAGTGAACTGATCATTACCACCAAGTATCATCAAGATTTGGTGAAAAAATGTTTGCTGAGATTTCAGCCAACTAGTAGTTTTTTGGAAGCTTGGCAACCCCTTTCAAACGAAAGTGGTTTTCGCCAGTCTCTGCATGGGGTACTTCAAGGGGAAACAAACCATAGAGATAGAACTTAGAACTACTTCATTTGCTCAAGTTTCAAGGAGCTAGCACAAACCGTATTTGATATAGAGTTTAAAACACATGTATCTATGTAGGAGAAAACAGAGTGAAACCTAAAAATTCAAACTGTTACTGGAAACGAATGCTTCAACCTAGAAGAATAAAAATTGGACAGGCAAGTGGGCTTAGTGAACTGATCATTACCACCAAGTATCATCAAGATTTGGTGAAAAAATGTTTGCTGAGATTTCAGCCAACTAGTAGTTTTTTGGAAGCTTGGCAACCCCTTTCAAACCAAAGAGGTTTTCGCCAGATTCTGCATGGGGTACTTCAAGAGGAAGCAAACCATGGAGATAGAACTTAGAACTACTTCATTTGGTCAAGTTTCAAGGAGCTAGCACAAACCGTGTTTGATTTAGAATTCCAAACACAGCTATCTATGTAGGAGAAAACACAGTGAAACCTAAAAATTCAAACTGTTACTGGAAACGAATGCTTCAACCTAGAAGAATAAAAATTGGGCAGCCAAGTGGGCTTAGTGAAGTGATCATTACCACCAAGTATCATCAAGATTTGGTGAAAAAATGTTTGCTGAGATTTCAGCCAACTAGTAGTTTTCTGGATGCTTGGCAACCCCTTTCAAACGAAAGTGGTTTTCGCCAGTCTCTGCATGGGGTACTTCAAGAGGAAACAAACCATAGAGATAGAACTTAGAACTACTTCATTTGCTCAAGTTTCAAGGAGCTAGCACAAACCGTATTTGATTTAGAGTTTCAACACATCTATCTATATAGCAGAAAACAGAGTGAAACCTAAAAATTCAAACTGTTACTGGAAACGAACGCTTGAACCTAGAAGAGTGAAAACTGGGCAGCCAAGTGGGCTTAGTGAACTGATCATTACCACCAAGTATCATCAAGATTTGGTGAAAAAATGTTTGCTGAGATTTCAGCCAACTAGTAGTTTTTTGGAAGCTTGGCAACCCCTTTCAAACGAAAGTGTTTTTCGCCAGTCTCTGCATGGGGTACTTCAAGAGGAAACAAACGATAGACATAGAACTTAGAACTACTTCATTTGCTCAAGTTTCAAGGAGCTAGCACAAACCGTATTTGATTTAGAGTTTCAACACATCTATCTATATAGCAGAAAACAGAGTGAAACCTAAAAATTCAAACTGTTACTGGAAACGAACGCTTGAACCTAGAAGAGTGAAAATTGGGCAGCCAAGTGGGCTTAGTGAACTGATCATTACCACCAAGTATCATCAAGATTCGGTGAAAAAATGTTTGCTGAGATTTCAGCCAACTAGTAGTTTTTTGGAAGCTTGGCAACCCCTTTCAAACGAAAGTGTTTTTCGCCAGTCTCTGCAAGGGGTACTTCAAGGGGAAACAAACCATAGAGATAGAACTTAGAACTACTTCATTTGCTCAAGTTTCAAGGAGCTAGCACAAACCGTATTTGATATAGAGTTTAAAACACATGTATCTATGTAGGAGAAAACAGAGTGAAACCTAAAAATTCAAACTGTTACTGGAAACGAACGCTTGAACCTAGAAGAGTGAAAATTGGGCAGCCAAGTGGGCTTAGTGAACTGATCATTACCACCAAGTATCATCAAGATTTGGTGAAAAAAAGTTTGCTGAGATTTCAGCCAACTAGTAGTTTTCTGGAAGCTTGGCAACCCCTTTCAAACGAAAGTGGTTTTCGCCAGTCTCTGCATGGGGTACTTCAAGAGGAAACAAACCATAGAGATAGAACTTAGAACTACTTCATTTGCTCAAGTTTCAAGGAGCTAGCACAAACCGTATTTGATTTAGAGTTTCAACACATCTATCTATATAGCAGAAAACAGAGTGAAACCTAAAAATTCAAACTGTTACTGGAAACGAACGCTTGAACCTAGAAGAGTGAAAACTGGGCAGCCAAGTGGGCTTAGTGAACTGATCATTACCACCAAGTATCATCAAGATTTGGTGAAAAAATGTTTGCTGAGATTTCAGCCAACTAGTAGTTTTTTGGAAGCTTGGCAACCCCTTTCAAACGAAAGTGTTTTTCGCCAGTCTCTGCATGGGGTACTTCAAGAGGAAACAAACGATAGACATAGAACTTAGAACTACTTCATTTGCTCAAGTTTCAAGGAGCTAGCACAAACTGTATTTGATTTAGAGTTTCAACACATCTATCTATATAGCAGAAAACAGAGTGAAACCTAAAAATTCAAACTGTTACTGGAAACGAACGCTTGAACCTAGAAGAGTGAAAATTGGGCAGCCAAGTGGGCTTAGTGAACTGATCATTACCACCAAGTATCATCAAGATTCGGTGAAAAAATGTTTGCTGAGATTTCAGCCAACTAGTAGTTTTTTGGAAGCTTGGCAACCCCTTTCAAACGAAAGTGTTTTTCGCCAGTCTCTGCAAGGGGTACTTCAAGGGGAAACAAACCATAGAGATAGAACTTAGAACTACTTCATTTGCTCAAGTTTCAAGGAGCTAGCACAAACCGTATTTGATATAGAGTTTAAAACACATGTATCTATGTAGGAGAAAACAGAGTGAAACCTAAAAATTCAAACTGTTACTGGAAACGAACGCTTGAACCTAGAAGAGTGAAAATTGGGCAGCCAAGTGGGCTTAGTGAACTGATCATTACCACCAAGTATCATCAAGATTTGGTGAAAAAATGTTTGCTGAGATTTCAGCCAACTAGTAGTTTTTTGGAAGCTTGGCAACCCCTTTCAAACGAAAGTGGTTTTCGCCAGTCTCTGCATGGGGTACTTCAAGGGGAAACAAACCATAGAGATAGAACTTAGAACTACTTCATTTGCTCAAGTTTCAAGGAGCTAGCACAAACCGTATTTGATATAGAGTTTAAAACACATGTATCTATGTAGGAGAAAACAGAGTGAAACCTAAAAATTCAAACTGTTACTGGAAACGAATGCTTCAACCTAGAAGAATAAAAATTGGACAGGCAAGTGGGCTTAGTGAACTGATCATTACCACCAAGTATCATCAAGATTTGGTGAAAAAATGTTTGCTGAGATTTCAGCCAACTAGTAGTTTTTTGGAAGCTTGGCAACCCCTTTCAAACCAAAGAGGTTTTCGCCAGATTCTGCATGGGGTACTTCAAGAAAAAGCAAACCATGGAGATAGAACTTAGAACTACTTCATTTGGTCAAGTTTCAAGGAGCTAGCACAAACCGTGTTTGATTTAGAATTCCAAACACAGCTATCTATGTAGGAGAAAACACAGTGAAACCTAAAAATTCAAACTGTTACTGGAAACGAATGCTTCAACCTAGAAGAATAAAAATTGGGCAGCCAAGTGGGCTTAGTGAAGTGATCATTACCACCAAGTATCATCAAGATTTGGTGAAAAAATGTTTGCTGAGATTTCAGCCAACTAGTAGTTTTCTGGAAGCTTGGCAACCCCTTTCAAACGAAAGTGGTTTTCGCCAGTCTCTGCATGGGGTACTTCAAGAGGAAACAAACCATAGAGATAGAACTTAGAACTACTTCATTTGCTCAAGTTTCAAGGAGCTAGCACAAACCGTATTTGATTTAGAGTTTCAACACCTCTATCTATATAGCAGAAAACAGAGTGAAACCTAAAAATTCAAACTGTTACTGGAAACGAACGCTTGAACCTAGAAGAGTGAAAACTGGGCAGCCAAGTGGGCTTAGTGAACTGATCATTACCACCAAGTATCATCAAGATTTGGTGAAAAAATGTTTGCTGAGATTTCAGCCAACTAGTAGTTTTTTGAAAGCTTGGCAACCCCTTTCAAACGAAAGTGTTTTTCGCCAGTCTCTGCATGGGGTACTTCAAGAGGAAACAAACGATAGACATAGAACTTAGAACTACTTCATTTGCTCAAGTTTGAAGGAGCTAGCACAAACCGTATTTGATTTAGAGTTTCAACACATCTATCTATATAGCAGAAAACAGAGTGAAACCTAAAAATTCAAACTGTTACTGGAAACGAACGCTTGAACCTAGAAGAGTGAAAATTGGGCAGCCAAGTGGGCTTAGTGAACTGATCATTTCCACCAAGTATCATCAAGATTTGGTGAAAAAATGTTTGCTGAGATTTCAGCCAACTAGTAGTTTTTTGGAAGCTTCGCAACCCCTTTCAAACGAAAGTGGTTTTCGCCAGTCTCTGCATGGGGTACTTCAAGAGGAAACAAACCATAGAGATAGAACTTAGAACTACTTCATTTGCTCAAGTTTCAAGGAGCTAGCACAAACCGTATTTGATTTAGAGTTTCAACACATCTATCTATATAGCAGAAAACAGAGTGAAACCTAAAAATTCAAACTGTTACTGGAAACGAACGCTTGAACCTAGAAGAGTGAAAATTGGGCAGCCAAGTGGGCTTAGTGAACTGATCATTACCACCAAGTATCATCAAGATTTGGTGAAAAAATGTTTGCTGAGATTTCAGCCAACTAGTAGTTTTTTGGAAGCTTGGCAACCCCTTTCAAACGAAAGTGGTTTTCGCCAGTCTCTGCATGGGGTACTTCAAGGGGAAACAAACCATAGAGATAGAACTTAGAACTACTTCATTTGCTCAAGTTTCAAGGAGCTAGCACAAACCGTATTTGATATAGAGTTTAAAACACATGTATCTATGTAGGAGAAAACAGAGTGAAACCTAAAAATTCAAACTGTTACTGGAAACGAATGCTTCAACCTAGAAGAATAAAAATTGGACAGGCAAGTGGGCTTAGTGAACTGATCATTACCACCAAGTATCTCAAGATTTGGTGAAAAAATGTTTGCTGAGATTTCAGCCAACTAGTAGTTTTTTGGAAGCTTGGCAACCCCTTTCAAACGAAAGAGGTTTTCCCCAGATTCTGCATGGGGTACTTCAAGAGGAAGCAAACCATGGAGATAGAACTTAGAACTACTTCATTTGGTCAAGTTCCAAGGAGCTAGCACAAACCGTGTTTGATTTAGAATTCCAAACACAGCTACGGCAACCCCTTTCAAACGAAAGTGTTTTTCGCCAGTCTCTGCATGGGGTACTTCAAGAGGAAACAAACCATAGACCTAGAACTTAGAACTACTTCATTTGCTCAAATTTCAAGGAGCTAGCACAAACCGTATTTGATTTAGAGTTTCAACACATCTATCTATATAGCAGAAAACAGAGTGAAACCTAAAAATTCAAAGTGTTGCTGGAAACGAACGCTTGAACCTAGAAGAGTGAAAATTGGGCAGCCAAGTGGGCTTAGTGAACTGATCATTACCACCAAGTATCATCAAGATTTGGTGAAAAAATGTTTGCTGAGATTTCAGCCAACTAGTAGTTTTTTGGAAGCTTGGCAACCCCTTTCAAACGAAAGTGTTTTTCGCCAGTCTCTGCAAGGGGTACTTCAAGGGGAAACAAACCATAGACATAGAACTTAGAACTACTTCATTTGCTCAAGTTTCAAGGAGCTAGCACAAACCGTATTTAATATAGAGTTTCAAACACATCTATCTATATAGCAGAAAACAGAGTGAAACCTAAAAATTCAAACTGTTACTGGAAACGAACGCTTGAACCTAGAAGAGTGAAAATTGGGCAGCCAAGTGGGCTTAGTGAATTGATCATTACCACCAAGTTTCATCAAGATTTGGTGAAAAAATGTTTGCTGAGATTTCAGCCAACTAGTAGTTTTTTGGAAGCTTGGCAACCCCTTTCAAACGAAAGTGGTTTTCGCCAGTCTCTGCATGGGGTACTTCAAGAGGAAACAAACCATAGAGATAGAACTTAGAACTACTTCATTTGCTCAAGTTTCAAGGAGCTAGCACAAACCGTATTTGATTTAGAGTTTCAACACATCTATCTATGTAGCAGAAAACAGAGTGAAACCTAAAAATTCAAACTGTTACTGGAAACGAACGCTTGAACCTAGAAGAGTGAAAATTGGGCAGCCAAGTGGGCTTAGTGAACTGATCATTACCACCAAGTATCATCAACATTTGGTGAAAAAATGTTTGCTGAGATTTCAGCCAACTAGTAGTTTTTTGGAAGCTTGGCAACCCCTTTCAAACGAAAGTGGTTTTCGCCAGTCTCTGCAAGGGGTACTTCAAGAGGAAACAAACCATAGAGATAGAACTTAGAACTACTTCATTTGGTCAAGTTTCAAGGAGCTAGCACAAACCGTGTTTGATTTAGAATTCCAAACACAGCTATCTATGTAGGAGAAAACAGAGTGAAACCTAAAAATTCAAACTGTTACTGGAAACGAATGCTTCAACCTAGAAGAATAAAAATTGGGCAGCCAAGTGGGCTTAGTGAACTGATCATTACCACCAAGTATCATCAAGATTTGGTGAAAAAATGTTTGCTGAGATTTCAGCCAACTAGTAGTTTTTTGGAAGCTTGGCAACCCCTTTCAAACGAAAGTGTTTTTCGCCAGTCTCTGCATGGGGTACTTCAAGAGGAAACAAACCATAGAGACAGAACTTAGAACTACTTCATTTGGTCAAGTTTCAAGGAGCTAGCACAAACCGTATTTGATTTAGAGTTTCAACACATCTATCTATATAGCAGAAAACAGAGTGAAACCTAAAAATTCAAACTGTTACTGGAAACGAACGCTTGAACCTAGAAGAGTGAAAATTGGGCAGCCAAGTGGGCTTAGTGAACTGATCATTACCACCAAGTATCATCAAGATTCGGTGAAAAAATGTTTGCTGAGATTTCAGCCAACTAGTAGTTTTTTGGAAGCTTGGCAACCCCTTTCAAACGAAAGTGGTTTTCGCCAGTCTCTGCATGGGGTACTTCAAGGGGAAACAAACCATAGAGATAGAACTTAGAACTACTTCATTTGCTCAAGTTTCAAGGAGCTAGCACAAACCGTATTTGATATAGAGTTTAAAACACATGTATCTATGTAGGAGAAAACAGAGTGAAACCTAAAAATTCAAACTGTTACTGGAAACGAATGCTTCAACCTAGAAGAATAAAAATTGGACAGGCAAGTGGGCTTAGTGAACTGATCATTACCACCAAGTATCATCAAGATTTGGTGAAAAAATGTTTGCTGAGATTTCAGCCAACTAGTAGTTTTTTGGAAGCTTGGCAACCCCTTTCAAACGAAAGAGGTTTTCGCCAGATTCTGCATGGGGTACTTCAAGAGGAAACAAACCATGGAGATAGAACTTAGAACTACTTCATTTGGTCAAGTTTCAAGGAGCTAGCACAAACCGTGTTTGATTTAGAATTCCAAACACAGCTATCTATGTAGGAGAAAACAGAGTGAAACCTAAAAATTCAAACTGTTACTGGAAACGAATGCTTCAACCTAGAAGAATAAAAATTGGGCAGCCAAGTGGGCTTAGTGAAGTGATCATTACCACCAAGTATCATCAAGATTTGGTGAAAAAATGTTTGCTGAGATTTCAGCCAACTAGTAGTTTTCTGGAAGCTTGGCAACCCCTTTCAAACGAAAGTGGTTTTCGCCAGTCTCTGCATGGGGTACTTCAAGAGGAAACAAACCATAGAGATAGAACTTAGAACTACTTCATTTGCTCAAGTTTCAAGGAGCTAGCACAAACCGTATTTGATTTAGAGTTTCAACACATCTATCTATATAGCAGAAAACAGAGTGAAACCTAAAAATTCAAACTGTTACTGGAAACGAACGCTTGAACCTAGAAGAGTGAAAACTGGGCAGCCAAGTGGGCTTAGTGAACTGATCATTACCACCAAGTATCATCAAGATTTGGTGAAAAAATGTTTGCTGAGATTTCAGCCAACTAGTAGTTTTTTGGAAGCTTGGCAACCCCTTTCAAACGAAAGTGTTTTTCGCCAGTCTCTGCATGGGGTACTTCAAGAGGAAACAAACGATAGACATAGAACTTAGAACTACTTCATTTGCTCAAGTTTCAAGGAGCTAGCACAAACCGTATTTGATTTAGAGTTTCAACACATCTATCTATATAGCAGAAAACAGAGTGAAACCTAAAAATTCAAACTGTTACTGGAAACGAACGCTTGAACCTAGAAGAGTGAAAATTGGGCAGCCAAGTGGGCTTAGTGAACTGATCATTTCCACCAAGTATCATCAAGATTTGGTGAAAAAATGTTTGCTGAGATTTCAGCCAACTAGTAGTTTTTTGGAAGCTTCGCAACCCCTTTCAAACGAAAGTGGTTTTCGCCAGTCTCTGCATGGGGTACTTCAAGAGGAAACAAACCATAGAGATAGAACTTAGAACTACTTCATTTGCTCAAGTTTCAAGGAGCTAGCACAAACCGTATTTGATTTAGAGTTTCAACACATCTATCTATATAGCAGAAAACAGAGTGAAACCTAAAAATTCAAACTGTTACTGGAAACGAACGCTTGAACCTAGAAGAGTGAAAATTGGGCAGCCAAGTGGGCTTAGTGAACTGATCATTACCACCAAGTATCATCAAGATTTGGTGAAAAAATGTTTGCTGAGATTTCAGCCAACTAGTAGTTTTTTGGAAGCTTGGCAACCCCTTTCAAACGAAAGTGGTTTTCGCCAGTCTCTGCATGGGGTACTTCAAGGGGAAACAAACCATAGAGATAGAACTTAGAACTACTTCATTTGCTCAAGTTTCAAGGAGCTAGCATAAACCGTATTTGATATAGAGTTTAAAACACATGTATCTATGTAGGAGAAAACAGAGTGAAACCTAAAAATTCAAACTGTTACTGGAAACGAATGCTTCAACCTAGAAGAATAAAAATTGGACAGGCAAGTGGGCTTAGTGAACTGATCATTACCACCAAGTATCTCAAGATTTGGTGAAAAAATGTTTGCTGAGATTTCAGCCAACTAGTAGTTTTTTGGAAGCTTGGCAACCCATTTCAAACGAAAGAGGTTTTCCCCAGATTCTGCATGGGGTACTTCAAGAGGAAGCAAACCATGGAGATAGAACTTAGAACTACTTCATTTGGTCAAGTTTCAAGGAGCTAGCACAAACCGTGTTTGATTTAGAATTCCAAACACAGCTATGGCAACCCCTTTCAAACGAAAGTGTTTTTCGCCAGTCTCTGCATGGGGTACTTCAAGAGGAAACAAACCATAGACCTAGAACTTAGAAATACTTCATTTGCTCAAGTTTCAAGGAGCTACCACAAACCGTATTTGATTTAGAGTTTCAACACATCTATCTATATAGCAGAAAACAGAGTGAAACCTAAAAATTCAAAGTGTTGCTGGAAACGAACGCTTGAACCTAGAAGAGTGAAAATTGGGCAGCCAAGTGGGCTTAGTGAACTGATCATTACCACCAAGTATCATCAAGATTTGGTGAAAAAATGTTTGCTGAGATTTCAGCCAACTAGTAGTTTTTTGGAAGCTTGGCAACCCCTTTCAAACGAAAGTGTTTTTCGCCAGTCTCTGCAAGGGGTACTTCAAGGGGAAACAAACCATAGACATAGAACTTAGAACTACTTCATTTGCTCAAGTTTCAAGGAGCTAGCACAAACCGTATTTAATATAGAGTTTCAAACACATCTATCTATATAGCAGAAAACAGAGTGAAACCTAAAAATTCAAACTGTTACTGGAAACGAACGCTTGAACCTAGAAGAGTGAAAATTGGGCAGCCAAGTGGGCTTAGTGAATTGATCATTACCACCAAGTTTCATCAAGATTTGGTGAAAAAATGTTTGCTGAGATTTCAGCCAACTAGTAGTTTTTTGGAAGCTTGGCAACCCCTTTCAAACGAAAGTGTTTTTCGCCAGTCTCTGCATGGGGTACTTCAAGAGGAAACAAACCATAGAGACAGAACTTAGAACTACTTCATTTGGTCAAGTTTCAAGGAGCTAGCACAAACCGTATTTGATTTAGAGTTTCAACACATCTATCTATATAGCAGAAAACAGAGTGAAACCTAAAAATTCAAACTGTTACTGGAAACGAACGCTTGAACCTAGAAGAGTGAAAATTGGGCAGCCAAGTGGGCTTAGTGAACTGATCATTACCACCAAGTATCATCAAGATTCGGTGAAAAAATGTTTGCTGAGATTTCAGCCAACTAGTAGTTTTTTGGAAGCTTGGCAACCCCTTTCAAACGAAAGTGGTTTTCGCCAGTCTCTGCATTGGGTACTTCAAGGGGAAACAAACCATAGAGATAGAACTTAGAACTACTTCATTTGCTCAAGTTTCAAGGAGCTAGCACAAACCGTATTTGATATAGAGTTTAAAACACATGTATCTATGTAGGAGAAAACAGAGTGAAACCTAAAAATTCAAACTGTTACTGGAAACGAATGCTTCAACCTAGAAGAATAAAAATTGGACAGGCAAGTGGGCTTAGTAAACTGATCATTACCACCAAGTATCATCAAGATTTGGTGAAAAAATGTTTGCTGAGATTTCAGCCAACTAGTAGTTTTTTGGAAGCTTGGCAACCCCTTTCAAACGAAAGAGGTTTTCGCCAGATTCTGCATGGGGTACTTCAAGAGGAAACAAACCATAGACCTAGAACTTAGAAATACTTCATTTGCTCAAATTTCAAGGAGCTAGCACAAACCGTATTTGATTTAGAGTTTCAACATATCTATCTATATAGCAGAAAACAGAGTGAAACCTAAAAATTCAAAGTGTTGCTGGAAACGAACGCTTGAACCTAGAAGAGTGAAAATTGGGCAGCCAAGTGGGCTTAGTGAACTGATCATTACCACCAAGTATCATCAAGATTTGGTGAAAAAATGTTTGCTGAGATTTCAGCCAACTAGTAGTTTTTTGGAAGCTTGGCAACCCCTTTCAAACGAAAGTGTTTTTCGCCAGTCTCTGCAAGGGGTACTTCAAGGGGAAACAAACCATAGACATAGAACTTAGAACTACTTCATTTGCTCAAGTTTCAAGGAGCTAGCACAAACCGTATTTAATATAGAGTTTCAAACACATCTATCTATATAGCAGAAAACAGAGTGAAACCTAAAAATTCAAACTGTTACTGGAAACGAACGCTTGAACCTAGAAGAGTGAAAATTGGGCAGCCAAGTGGGCTTAGTGAATTGATCATTACCACCAAGTTTCATCAAGATTTGGTGAAAAAATGTTTGCTGAGATTTCAGCCAACTAGTAGTTTTTTGGAAGCTTGGCAACCCCTTTCAAACGAAAGTGTTTTTCGCCAGTCTCTGCATGGGGTACTTCAAGAGGAAACAAACCATAGAGACAGAACTTAGAACTACTTCATTTGGTCAAGTTTCAAGGAGCTAGCACAAACCGTATTTGATTTAGAGTTTCAACACATCTATCTATATAGCAGAAAACAGAGTGAAACCTAAAAATTCAAACTGTTACTGGAAACGAACGCTTGAACCTAGAAGAGTGAAAATTGGGCAGCCAAGTGGGCTTAGTGAACTGATCATTACCACCAAGTATCATCAAGATTCGGTGAAAAAATGTTTGCTGAGATTTCAGCCAACTAGTAGTTTTTTGGAAGCTTGGCAACCCCTTTCAAACGAAAGTGGTTTTCGCCAGTCTCTGCATGGGGTACTTCAAGGGGAAACAAACCATAGAGATAGAACTTAGAACTACTTCATTTGCTCAAGTTTCAAGGAGCTAGCACAAACCGTATTTGATATAGAGTTTAAAACACATGTATCTATGTAGGAGAAAACAGAGTGAAACCTAAAAATTCAAACTGTTACTGGAAACGAATGCTTCAACCTAGAAGAATAAAAATTGGACAGGCAAGTGGGCTTAGTGAACTGATCATTACCACCAAGTATCATCAAGATTTGGTGAAAAAATGTTTGCTGAGATTTCAGCCAACTAGTAGTTTTTTGGAAGCTTGGCAACCCCTTTCAAACGAAAGAGGTTTTCGCCAGATTCTGCATGGGTTACTTCAAGAGGAAACAAACCATGGAGATAGAACTTAGAACTACTTCATTTGGTCAAGTTTCAAGGAGCTAGCACAAACCGTGTTTGATTTAGAATTCCAAACACAGCTATCTATGTAGGAGAAAACAGAGTGAAACCTAAAAATTCAAACTGTTACTGGAAACGAATGCTTCAACCTAGAAGAATAAAAATTGGGCAGCCAAGTGGGCTTAGTGAAGTGATCATTACCACCAAGTATCATCAAGATTTGGTGAAAAAATGTTTGCTGAGATTTCAGCCAACTAGTAGTTTTTTGGAAGCTTGGCAACCCCTTTCAAACGAAAGTGGTTTTCGCCAGTCTCTGCATGGGGTACTTCAAGAGGAAACAAACCATAGAGATAGAACTTAGAACTACTTCATTTGCTCAAGTTTCAAGGAGCTAGCACAAACCGTATTTGATTTAGAGTTTCAACACATCTATCTATATAGCAGAAAACAGAGTGAAACCTAAAAATTCAAACTGTTACTGGAAACGAACGCTTGAACCTAGAAGAGTGAAAATTGGGCAGCCAAGTGGGCTTAGTGAACTGATCATTACCACCAAGTATCATCAAGATTTGGTGAAAAAATGTTTGCTGAGATTTCAGCCAACTAGTAGTTTTTTGGAAGCTTGGCAACCCCTTTCAAACGAAAGTGGTTTTCGCCAGTCTCTGCAAGGGGTACTTCAAGAGGAAACAAACCATAGAGATAGAACTTAGAACTACTTCATTTGGTCAAGTTTCAAGGAGCTAGCACAAACCGTGTTTGATTTAGAATTCCAAACACAGCTATCTATGTAGGAGAAAACAGAGTGAAACCTAAAAATTCAAACTGTTACTGGAAACGAATGCTTCAACCTAGAAGAATAAAAATTGGGCAGCCAAGTGGGCTTAGTGAACTGATCATTACCACCAAGTATCATCAAGATTTGGTGAAAAAATGTTTGCTGAGATTTCAGCCAACTAGTAGTTTTTTGGAAGCTTGGCAACCCCTTTCAAACGAAAGTGTTTTTCGCCAGTCTCTGCATGGGGTACTTCAAGAGGAAACAAACCATAGAGACAGAACTTAGAACTACTTCATTTGGTCAAGTTTCAAGGAGCTAGCACAAACCGTATTTGATTTAGAGTTTCAACACATCTATCTATATAGCAGAAAACAGAGTGAAACCTAAAAATTCAAACTGTTACTGGAAACGAACGCTTGAACCTAGAAGAGTGAAAATTGGGCAGCCAAGTGGGCTTAGTGAACTGATCATTACCACCAAGTATCATCAAGATTCGGTGAAAAAATGTTTGCTGAGATTTCAGCCAACTAGTAGTTTTTTGGAAGCTTGGCAACCCCTTTCAAACGAAAGTGGTTTTCGCCAGTCTCTGCATGGGGTACTTCAAGGGGAAACAAACCATAGAGATAGAACTTAGAACTACTTCATTTGCTCAAGTTTCAAGGAGCTAGCACAAACCGTATTTGATATAGAGTTTAAAACACATGTATCTATGTAGGAGAAAACAGAGTGAAACCTAAAAATTCAAACTGTTACTGGAAACGAATGCTTCAACCTAGAAGAATAAAAATTGGACAGGCAAGTGGGCTTAGTGAACTGATCATTACCACCAAGTATCATCAAGATTTGGTGAAAAAATGTTTGCTGAGATTTCAGCCAACTAGTAGTTTTTTGGAAGCTTGGCAACCCCTTTCAAACGAAAGAGGTTTTCGCCAGATTCTGCATGGGGTACTTCAAGAGGAAACAAACCATGGAGATAGAACTTAGAACTACTTCATTTGGTCAAGTTTCAAGGAGCTAGCACAAACCGTGTTTGATTTAGAATTCCAAACACAGCTATCTATGTAGGAGAAAACAGAGTGAAACCTAAAAATTCAAACTGTTACTGGAAACGAATGCTTCAACCTAGAAGAATAAAAATTGGGCAGCCAAGTGGGCTTAGTGAAGTGATCATTACCACCAAGTATCATCAAGATTTGGTGAAAAAATGTTTGCTGATATTTCAGCCAACTAGTAGTTTTTTGGAAGCTTGGCAACCCCTTTCAAACGAAAGTGGTTTTCGCCAGTCTCTGCATGGGGTACTTCAAGAGGAAACAAACCATAGAGATAGAACTTAGAACTACTTCATTTGCTCAAGTTTCAAGGAGCTAGCACAAACCGTATTTGATTTAGAGTTTCAACACATCTATCTATATAGCGGAAAACAGAGTGAAACCTAAAAATTCAAACTGTTACTGGAAACGAACGCTTGAACCTAGAAGAGTGAAAACTGGGCAGCCAAGTGGGCTTAGTGAACTGATCATTACCACCAAGTATCATCAAGATTTGGTGAAAAAATGTTTGCTGAGATTTCAGCCAACTAGTAGTTTTTTGGAAGCTTGGCAACCCCTTTCAAACGAAAGTGTTTTTCGCCAGTCTCTGCATGGGGTACTTCAAGAGGAAACAAACGATAGACATAGAACTTAGAACTACTTCATTTGCTCAAGTTTCAAGGAGCTAGCACAAACCGTATTTGATTTAGAGTTTCAACACATCTATCTATATAGCAGAAAACAGAGTGAAACCTAAAAATTCAAACTGTTACTGGAAACGAACGCTTGAACCTAGAAGAGTGAAAATTGGGCAGCCAAGTGGGCTTAGTGAACTGATCATTACCACCAAGTATCATCAAGATTCGGTGAAAAAATGTTTGCTGATATTTCAGCCAACTAGTAGTTTTTTGGAAGCTTGGCAACCCCTTTCAAACGAAAGTGTTTTTCGCCAGTCTCTGCAAGGGGTACTTCAAGGGGAAACAAACCATAGAGATAGAACTTAGAACTACTTCATTTGCTCAAGTTTCAAGGAGCTAGCAAAAACCGTATTTGATATAGAGTTTAAAACACATGTATCTATGTAGGAGAAAACAGAGTGAAACCTAAAAATTCAAACTGTTACTGGAAACGAACGCTTGAACCTAGAAGAGTGAAAATTGGGCAGCCAAGTGGGCTTAGTGAACTGATCATTACCACCAAGTATCATCAAGATTTGGTGAAAAAATGTTTGCTGAGATTTCAGCCAACTAGTAGTTTTTTGGAAGCTTGGCAACCCCTTTCAAACGAAAGTGGTTTTTGCCAGTCTCTGCATGGGGTACTTCAAGAGGAAACAATCCATAGAGATAGAACTTAGAACTACTTCATTTGCTCAAGTTTCAAGGAGCTAGCACAAACCGTATTTGATTTAGAGTTTCAACACATCTATCTATATAGCAGAAAACAGAGTGAAACCTAAAAATTCAAACTGTTACTGGAAACGAACGCTTGAACCTAGAAGAGTGAAAATTTGGCAGCCAAGTGGGCTTAGTGAACTGATCATTACCACCAAGTATCATCAAGATTTGGTGAAAAAATGTTTGCTGAGATTTCAGCCAACTAGTAGTTTTTTGGAAGCTTGGCAACCCCTTTCAAACCAAAGAGGTTTTCGCCAGATTCTGCATGGGGTACTTCAAGAAAAAGCAAACCATGGAGATAGAACTTAGAACTACTTCATTTGGTCAAGTTTCAAGGAGCTAGCACAAACCGTGTTTAATTTAGAATTCCAAACACAGCTATCCATGTAGGAGAAAACACAGTGAAACCTAAAAATTCAAACTGTTACTGGAAACGAATGCTTCAACCTAGAAGAATAAAAATTGGGCAGCCAAGTGGGCTTAGTGAAGTGATCATTACCACCAAGTATCATCAAGATTTGGTGAAAAAATGTTTGCTGAGATTTCAGCCAACTAGTAGTTTTCTGGAAGCTTGGCAACCCCTTTCAAACGAAAGTGGTTTTCGCCAGTCTCTGCATGGGGTACTTCAAGAGGAAACAAACCATAGAGATAGAACTTAGAACTACTTCATTTGCTCAAGTTTCAAGGAGCTAGCACAAACCGTATTTGATTTAGAGTTTCAACACATCTATCTATGTAGCAGAAAACAGAGTGAAACCTAAAAATTCAAACTGTTACTGGAAACGAACGCTTGAACCTAGAAGAGTGAAAATTGGGCAGCCAAGTGGGCTTAGTGAACTGATCATTACCACCAAGTATCATCAACATTTGGTGAAAAAATGTTTGCTGAGATTTCAGCCAACTAGTAGTTTTTTGGAAGCTTGGCAACCCCTTTCAAACGAAAGTGGTTTTCGCCAGTCTCTGCATGGGGTACTTCAAGAGGAAACAAACCATAGAGATAGAACTTAGAACTACTTCATTTGGTCAAGTTTCAAGGAGCTAGCACAAACCGTGTTTGATTTAGAATTCCAAACACAGCTATCTATGTAGGAGAAAACAGAGTGAAACCTAAAAATTCAAACTGTTACTGGAAACGAATGCTTCAACCTAGAAGAATAAAAATTGGGCAGCCAAGTGGGCTTAGTGAACTGATCATTACCACCAAGTATCATCAAGATTTGGTGAAAAAATGTTTGCTGAGATTTCAGCCAACTAGTAGTTTTTTGGAAGCTTGGCAACCCCTTTCAAACGAAAGTGTTTTTCGCCAGTCTCTGCATGGGGTACTTCAAGAGGAAACAAACCATAGAGACAGAACTTAGAACTACTTCATTTGGTCAAGTTTCAAGGAGCTAGCACAAACCGTATTTGATTTAGAGTTTCAACACATCTATCTATATAGCAGAAAACAGAGTGAAACCTAAAAATTCAAACTGTTACTGGAAACGAACGCTTGAACCTAGAAGAGTGAAAATTGGGCAGCCAAGTGGGCTTAGTGAACTGATCATTACCACCAAGTATCATCAAGATTCGGTGAAAAAATGTTTGCTGAGATTTCAGCCAACTAGTAGTTTTTTGGAAGCTTGGCAACCCCTTTCAAACGAAAGTGGTTTTCGCCAGTCTCTGCATGGGGTACTTCAAGGGGAAACAAACCATAGAGATAGAACTTAGAACTACTTCATTTGCTCAAGTTTCAAGGAGCTAGCACAAACCGTATTTGATATAGAGTTTAAAACACATGTATCTATGTAGGAGAAAACAGAGTGAAACCTAAAAATTCAAACTGTTACTGGAAACGAATGCTTCAACCTAGAAGAATAAAAATTGGACAGGCAAGTGGGCTTAGTGAACTGATCATTACCACCAAGTATCATCAAGATTTGGTGAAAAAATGTTTGCTGAGATTTCAGCCAACTAGTAGTTTTTTGGAAGCTTGGCAACCCCTTTCAAACGAAAGAGGTTTTCGCCAGATTCTGCATGGGTTACTTCAAGAGGAAACAAACCATGGAGATAGAACTTAGAACTACTTCATTTGGTCAAGTTTCAAGGAGCTAGCACAAACCGTGTTTGATTTAGAATTCCAAACACAGCTATCTATGTAGGAGAAAACAGAGTGAAACCTAAAAATTCAAACTGTTACTGGAAACGAATGCTTCAACCTAGAAGAATAAAAATTGGGCAGCCAAGTGGGCTTAGTGAAGTGATCATTACCACCAAGTATCATCAAGATTTGGTGAAAAAATGTTTGCTGAGATTTCAGCCAACTAGTAGTTTTTTGGAAGCTTGGCAACCCCTTTCAAACGAAAGTGGTTTTCGCCAGTCTCTGCATGGGGTACTTCAAGAGGAAACAAACCATAGAGATAGAACTTAGAACTACTTCATTTGCTCAAGTTTCAAGGAGCTAGCACAAACCGTATTTGATTTAGAGTTTCAACACATCTATCTATATAGCAGAAAACAGAGTGAAACCTAAAAATTCAAACTGTTACTGGAAACGAACGCTTGAACCTAGAAGAGTGAAAATTGGGCAGCCAAGTGGGCTTAGTGAACTGATCATTACCACCAAGTATCATCAAGATTTGGTGAAAAAATGTTTGCTGAGATTTCAGCCAACTAGTAGTTTTTTGGAAGCTTGGCAACCCCTTTCAAACGAAAGTGGTTTTCGCCAGTCTCTGCAAGGGGTACTTCAAGAGGAAACAAACCATAGAGATAGAACTTAGAACTACTTCATTTGGTCAAGTTTCAAGGAGCTAGCACAAACCGTGTTTGATTTAGAATTCCAAACACAGCTATCTATGTAGGAGAAAACAGAGTGAAACCTAAAAATTCAAACTGTTACTGGAAACGAATGCTTCAACCTAGAAGAATAAAAATTGGGCAGCCAAGTGGGCTTAGTGAACTGATCATTACCACCAAGTATCATCAAGATTTGGTGAAAAAATGTTTGCTGAGATTTCAGCCAACTAGTAGTTTTTTGGAAGCTTGGCAACCCCTTTCAAACGAAAGTGTTTTTCGCCAGTCTCTGCATGGGGTACTTCAAGAGGAAACAAACCATAGAGACAGAACTTAGAACTACTTCATTTGGTCAAGTTTCAAGGAGCTAGCACAAACCGTATTTGATTTAGAGTTTCAACACATCTATCTATATAGCAGAAAACAGAGTGAAACCTAAAAATTCAAACTGTTACTGGAAACGAACGCTTGAACCTAGAAGAGTGAAAATTGGGCAGCCAAGTGGGCTTAGTGAACTGATCATTACCACCAAGTATCATCAAGATTCGGTGAAAAAATGTTTGCTGAGATTTCAGCCAACTAGTAGTTTTTTGGAAGCTTGGCAACCCCTTTCAAACGAAAGTGGTTTTCGCCAGTCTCTGCATGGGGTACTTCAAGGGGAAACAAACCATAGAGATAGAACTTAGAACTACTTCATTTGCTCAAGTTTCAAGGAGCTAGCACAAACCGTATTTGATATAGAGTTTAAAACACATGTATCTATGTAGGAGAAAACAGAGTGAAACCTAAAAATTCAAACTGTTACTGGAAACGAATGCTTCAACCTAGAAGAATAAAAATTGGACAGGCAAGTGGGCTTAGTGAACTGATCATTACCACCAAGTATCATCAAGATTTGGTGAAAAAATGTTTGCTGAGATTTCAGCCAACTAGTAGTTTTTTGGAAGCTTGGCAACCCCTTTCAAACGAAAGAGGTTTTCGCCAGATTCTGCATGGGGTACTTCAAGAGGAAACAAACCATGGAGATAGAACTTAGAACTACTTCATTTGGTCAAGTTTCAAGGAGCTAGCACAAACCGTGTTTGATTTAGAATTCCAAACACAGCTATCTATGTAGGAGAAAACAGAGTGAAACCTAAAAATTCAAACTGTTACTGGAAACGAATGCTTCAACCTAGAAGAATAAAAATTGGGCAGCCAAGTGGGCTTAGTGAAGTGATCATTACCACCAAGTATCATCAAGATTTGGTGAAAAAATGTTTGCTGATATTTCAGCCAACTAGTAGTTTTTTGGAAGCTTGGCAACCCCTTTCAAACGAAAGTGGTTTTCGCCAGTCTCTGCATGGGGTACTTCAAGAGGAAACAAACCATAGAGATAGAACTTAGAACTACTTCATTTGCTCAAGTTTCAAGGAGCTAGCACAAACCGTATTTGATTTAGAGTTTCAACACATCTATCTATATAGCGGAAAACAGAGTGAAACCTAAAAATTCAAACTGTTACTGGAAACGAACGCTTGAACCTAGAAGAGTGAAAACTGGGCAGCCAAGTGGGCTTAGTGAACTGATCATTACCACCAAGTATCATCAAGATTTGGTGAAAAAATGTTTGCTGAGATTTCAGCCAACTAGTAGTTTTTTGGAAGCTTGGCAACCCCTTTCAAACGAAAGTGTTTTTCGCCAGTCTCTGCATGGGGTACTTCAAGAGGAAACAAACGATAGACATAGAACTTAGAACTACTTCATTTGCTCAAGTTTCAAGGAGCTAGCACAAACCGTATTTGATTTAGAGTTTCAACACATCTATCTATATAGCAGAAAACAGAGTGAAACCTAAAAATTCAAACTGTTACTGGAAACGAACGCTTGAACCTAGAAGAGTGAAAATTGGGCAGCCAAGTGGGCTTAGTGAACTGATCATTACCACCAAGTATCATCAAGATTCGGTGAAAAAATGTTTGCTGATATTTCAGCCAACTAGTAGTTTTTTGGAAGCTTGGCAACCCCTTTCAAACGAAAGTGTTTTTCGCCAGTCTCTGCAAGGGGTACTTCAAGGGGAAACAAACCATAGAGATAGAACTTAGAACTACTTCATTTGCTCAAGTTTCAAGGAGCTAGCAAAAACCGTATTTGATATAGAGTTTAAAACACATGTATCTATGTAGGAGAAAACAGAGTGAAACCTAAAAATTCAAACTGTTACTGGAAACGAACGCTTGAACCTAGAAGAGTGAAAATTGGGCAGCCAAGTGGGCTTAGTGAACTGATCATTACCACCAAGTATCATCAAGATTTGGTGAAAAAATGTTTGCTGAGATTTCAGCCAACTAGTAGTTTTTTGGAAGCTTGGCAACCCCTTTCAAACGAAAGTGGTTTTTGCCAGTCTCTGCATGGGGTACTTCAAGAGGAAACAATCCATAGAGATAGAACTTAGAACTACTTCATTTGCTCAAGTTTCAAGGAGCTAGCACAAACCGTATTTGATTTAGAGTTTCAACACATCTATCTATATAGCAGAAAACAGAGTGAAACCTAAAAATTCAAACTGTTACTGGAAACGAACGCTTGAACCTAGAAGAGTGAAAATTGGGCAGCCAAGTGGGCTTAGTGAACTGATCATTACCACCAAGTATCATCAAGATTTGGTGAAAAAATGTTTGCTGAGATTTCAGCCAACTAGTAGTTTTTTGGAAGCTTGGCAACCCCTTTCAAACCAAAGAGGTTTTCGCCAGATTCTGCATGGGGTACTTCAAGAAAAAGCAAACCATGGAGATAGAACTTAGAACTACTTCATTTGGTCAAGTTTCAAGGAGCTAGCACAAACCGTGTTTGATTTAGAATTCCAAACACAGCTATCCATGTAGGAGAAAACACAGTGAAACCTAAAAATTCAAACTGTTACTGGAAACGAATGCTTCAACCTAGAAGAATAAAAATTGAGCAGCCAAGTGGGCTTAGTGAAGTGATCATTACCACCAAGTATCATCAAGATTTGGTGAAAAAATGTTTGCTGAGATTTCAGCCAACTAGTAGTTTTCTGGAAGCTTGGCAACCCCTTTCAAACGAAAGTGGTTTTCGCCAGTCTCTGCATGGGGTACTTCAAGAGGAAACAAACCATAGAGATAGAACTTAGAACTACTTCATTTGCTCAAGTTTCAAGGAGCTAGCACAAACCGTATTTGATTTAGAGTTTCAACACATCTATCTATATAGCAGAAAACAGAGTGAAACCTAAAAATTCAAACTGTTACTGGAAACGAACGCTTGAACCTAGAAGAGTGAAAACTGGGCAGCCAAGTGGGCTTAGTGAACTGATCATTACCACCAAGTATCATCAAGATTTGGTGAAAAAATGTTTGCTGAGATTTCAGCCAACTAGTAGTTTTTTGGAAGCTTGGCAACCCCTTTCAAACGAAAGTGTTTTTCGCCAGTCTCTGCATGGGGTACTTCAAGAGGAAACAAACGATAGACATAGAACTTAGAACTACTTCATTTGCTCAAGTTTCAAGGAGCTAGCACAAACCGTATTTGATTTAGAGTTTCAACACATCTATCTATATAGCAGAAAACAGAGTGAAACCTAAAAATTCAAACTGTTACTGGAAACGAACGCTTGAACCTAGAAGAGTGAAAATTGGGCAGCCAAGTGGGCTTAGTGAACTGATCATTTCCACCAAGTATCATCAAGATTTGGTGAAAAAATGTTTGCTGAGATTTCTGCCAAATAGTAGTTTTTTGGAAGCTTCGCAACCCCTTTCAAACGAAAGTGGTTTTCGCCAGTCTCTGCATGGGGTACTTCAAGAGGAAACAAACCATAGAGATAGAACTTAGAACTACTTCATTTGCTCAAGTTTCAAGGAGCTAGCACAAACCGTATTTGATTTAGAGTTTCAACACATCTATCTATATAGCAGAAAACAGAGTGAAACCTAAAAATTCAAACTGTTACTGGAAACGAACGCTTGAACCTAGAAGAGTGAAAATTGGGCAGCCAAGTGGGCTTAGTGAACTGATCATTACCACCAAGTATCATCAAGATTTGGTGAAAAAATGTTTGCTGAGATTTCAGCCAACTAGTAGTTTTTTGGAAGCTTGGCAACCCCTTTCAAACGAAAGTGGTTTTCGCCAGTCTCTGCATGGGGTACTTCAAGGGGAAACAAACCATAGAGATAGAACTTAGAACTACTTCATTTGCTCAAGTTTCAAGGAGCTAGCATAAACCGTATTTGATATAGAGTTTAAAACACATGTATCTATGTAGGAGAAAACAGAGTGAAACCTAAAAATTCAAACTGTTACTGGAAACGAATGCTTCAACCTAGAAGAATAAAAATTGGACAGGCAAGTGGGCTTAGTGAACTGATCATTACCACCAAGTATCTCAAGATTTGGTGAAAAAATGTTTGCTGAGATTTCAGCCAACTAGTAGTTTTTTGGAAGCTTGGCAACCCCTTTCAAACGAAAGAGGTTTTCCCCAGATTCTGCATGGGGTACTTCAAGAGGAAGCAAACCATGGAGATAGAACTTAGAACTACTTCATTTGGTCAAGTTTCAAGGAGCTAGCACAAACCGTGTTTGATTTAGAATTCCAAACACAGCTATGGCAACCCCTTTCAAACGAAAGTGTTTTTCGCCAGTCTCTGCATGGGGTACTTCAAGAGGAAACAAACCATAGACCTAGAACTTAGAACTACTTCATTTGCTCAAATTTCAAGGAGCTAGCACAAACCGTATTTGATTTAGAGTTTCAACACATCTATCTATATAGCAGAAAACAGAGTGAAACCTAAAAATTCAAAGTGTTGCTGGAAACGAACGCTTGAACCTAGAAGAGTGAAAATTGGGCAGCCAAGTGGGCTTAGTGAACTGATCATTACCACCAAGTATCATCAAGATTTGGTGAAAAAATGTTTGCTGAGATTTCAGGCAACTAGTAGTTTTTTGGAAGCTTGGCAACCCCTTTCAAACGAAAGTGTTTTTCGCCAGTCTCTGCAAGGGGTACTTCAAGGGGAAACAAACCATAGACATAGAACTTAGAACTACTTCATTTGCTCAAGTTTCAAGGAGCTAGCACAAACCGTATTTAATATAGAGTTTCAAACACATCTATCTATATAGCAGAAAACAGAGTGAAACCTAAAAATTCAAACTGTTACTGGAAACGAACGCTTGAACCTAGAAGAGTGAAAATTGGGCAGCCAAGTGGGCTTAGTGAATTGATCATTACCACCAAGTTTCATCAAGATTTTGTGAAAAAATGTTTGCTGAGATTTCAGCCAACTAGTAGTTTTTTGGAAGCTTGGCAACCCCTTTCAAACGAAAGTGGTTTTCGCCAGTCTCTGCATGGGGTACTTCAAGAGAAAACAAACCATAGAGATAGAACTTAGAACTACTTCATTTGCTCAAGTTTCAAGGAGCTAGCACAAACCGTATTTGATTTAGAGTTTCAACACATCTATCTATGTAGCAGAAAACAGAGTGAAACCTAAAAATTCAAACTGTTACTGGAAACGAACGCTTGAACCTAGAAGAGTGAAAATTGGGCAGCCAAGTGGGCTTAGTGAACTGATCATTACCACCAAGTATCATCAACATTTGGTGAAAAAATGTTTGCTGAGATTTCAGCCAACTAGTAGTTTTTTGGAAGCTTGGCAACCCCTTTCAAACGAAAGTGGTTTTCGCCAGTCTCTGCAAGGGGTACTTCAAGAGGAAACAAACCATAGAGATAGAACTTAGAACTACTTCATTTGGTCAAGTTTCAAGGAGCTAGCACAAACCGTGTTTGATTTAGAATTCCAAACACAGCTATCTATGTAGGAGAAAACAGAGTGAAACCTAAAAATTCAAACTGTTACTGGAAACGAATGCTTCAACCTAGAAGAATAAAAATTGGGCAGCCAAGTGG
Source organism: Callospermophilus lateralis (assembly GCF_048772815.1). NCBI lineage: Eukaryota > Metazoa > Chordata > Mammalia > Rodentia > Sciuridae > Callospermophilus > Callospermophilus lateralis. The sequence goes on from NW_027516628.1 coordinate 53,575, forward strand.
GCTTAGTGAACTGATCATTACCACCAAGTATCATCAAGATTTGGTGAAAAAATGTTTGCTGAGATTTCAGCCAACTAGTAGTTTTTTGGAAGCTTGGCAACCCCTTTCAAACGAAAGTGTTTTTCGCCAGTCTCTGCATGGGGTACTTCAAGAGGAAACAAACCATAGAGACAGAACTTAGAACTACTTCATTTGGTCAAGTTTCAAGGAGCTAGCACAAACCGTATTTGATTTAGAGTTTCAACACATCTATCTATATAGCAGAAAACAGAGTGAAACCTAAAAATTCAAACTGTTACTGGAAACGAACGCTTGAACCTAGAAGAGTGAAAATTGGGCAGCCAAGTGGGCTTAGTGAACTGATCATTACCACCAAGTATCATCAAGATTCGGTGAAAAAATGTTTGCTGAGATTTCAGCCAACTAGTAGTTTTTTGGAAGCTTGGCAACCCCTTTCAAACGAAAGTGGTTTTCGCCAGTCTCTGCATGGGGTACTTCAAGGGGAAACAAACCATAGAGATAGAACTTAGAACTACTTCATTTGCTCAAGTTTCAAGGAGCTAGCATAAACCGTATTTGATATAGAGTTTAAAACACATGTATCTATGTAGGAGAAAACAGAGTGAAACCTAAAAATTCAAACTGTTACTGGAAACGAATGCTTCAACCTAGAAGAATAAAAATTGGACAGGCAAGTGGGCTTAGTGAACTGATCATTACCACCAAGTATCTCAAGATTTGGTGAAAAAATGTTTGCTGAAATTTCAGCCAACTAGTAGTTTTTGGAAGCTTGGCAACCCCTTTCAAACGAAAGAGGTTTTCCCCAGATTCTGCATGGGGTACTTCAAGAGGAAGCAAACCATGGAGATAGAACTTAGAACTACTTCATTTGGTCAAGTTTCAAGGAGCTAGCACAAACCGTGTTTGATTTAGAATTCCAAACACAGCTATGGCAACCCCTTTCAAACGAAAGTGTTTTTCGCCAGTCTCTGCATGGGGTACTTCAAGAGGAAACAAACCATAGACCTAGAACTTAGAACTACTTCATTTGCTCAAATTTCAAGGAGCTAGCACAAACCGTATTTGATTTAGAGTTTCAACACATCTATCTATATAGCAGAAAACAGAGTGAAACCTAAAAATTCAAAGTGTTGCTGGAAACGAACGCTTGAACCTAGAAGAGTGAAAATTGGGCAGCCAAGTGGGCTTAGTGAACTGATCATTACCACCAAGTATCATCAAGATTTGGTGAAAAAATGTTTGCTGAGATTTCAGGCAACTAGTAGTTTTTTGGAAGCTTGGCAACCCCTTTCAAACGAAAGTGTTTTTCGCCAGTCTCTGCAAGGGGTACTTCAAGGGGAAACAAACCATAGACATAGAACTTAGAACTACTTCATTTGCTCAAGTTTCAAGGAGCTAGCACAAACCGTATTTAATATAGAGTTTCAAACACATCTATCTATATAGCAGAAAACAGAGTGAAACCTAAAAATTCAAACTGTTACTGGAAACGAACGCTTGAACCTAGAAGAGTGAAAATTGGGCAGCCAAGTGGGCTTAGTGAATTGATCATTACCACCAAGTTTCATCAAGATTTGGTGAAAAAATGTTTGCTGAGATTTCAGCCAACTAGTAGTTTTTTGGAAGCTTGGCAACCCCTTTCAAACGAAAGTGGTTTTCGCCAGTCTCTGCATGGGGTACTTCAAGAGGAAACAAACCATAGAGATAGAACTTAGAACTACTTCATTTGCTCAAGTTTCAAGGAGCTAGCACAAACCGTATTTGATTTAGAGTTTCAACACATCTATCTATATAGCAGAAAACAGAGTGAAACCTAAAAATTCAAACTGTTACTGGAAACGAACGCTTGAACCTAGAAGAGTGAAAATTGGGCAGCCAAGTGGGCTTAGTGAACTGATCATTACCACCAAGTATCATCAAGATTTGGTGAAAAAATGTTTGCTGAGATTTCAGCCAACTAGTAGTTTTTTGGAAGCTTGGCAACCCCTTTCAAACGAAAGTGGTTTTCGCCAGTCTCTGCAAGGGGTACTTCAAGAGGAAACAAACCATAGAGATAGAACTTAGAACTACTTCATTTGGTCAAGTTTCAAGGAGCTAGCACAAACCGTG
>NW_027516629.1:0-55678 GCF_048772815.1 Callospermophilus lateralis
GCACAGTGTATAGTTGGACTTGCCTTTTGCATTATATAGAGTAGGAATTATAAATCTACTCATTTTTTGTTGAAATAGTTCTCAATGTGTTTTTAAAGTTAACAAATATATGAATTCCTGTCTCCCTTTCACTGTAGCGTATTCAGCACATGTATTTTTATAAGCACATGTATAATCCTACCTGGTACCACATGTACACTATTGTGTGGTACCTGAATAGGCAGATACAAATTGTGAGAAGAGATCACTCCTCCTAAACGCTGTTGGAACTGAACATTCACCCTATGGGTGAGCTTCCTAGCTGAACAACATTATATATAAATCCATGTTCAGTAAAATGAATATTTTTGATCGGTGGATAATATATATTTCATGGTGAATTTCAATTGGCATATAGTGCTAATTTTTAATATCTGTGTGTTATATATATATATATATATATATATATACTCTCCAGATTTTTCAAAATATGAAATATATGTGTCTTATTATACATTTCCTAAATTCATTCATATTCATGTATGTGGATTTATAATAATCTTTTCACAAGATTATTTTCAGAAATATTCATCCACCTGGAATACCTATTTGTTTCCAACACTGAAAACTAACTTAAGTGAATGGTGTATACAAATCCTAATATTTCTACAGTAACTGACTCAGTTTAACATCAATGCAAGTAGACTCCTATGGGACATGATGTGTATTTTGAAGTTCATTTTTTTCAACACTTGTACATTACTATTTCTTTAGTTTATGCACATCATTGGATATATATTTCATCCATAAGTTTGCAATTTTATTGGCATTTGTTTCACTTTCAATCACTTTCTACTTCAGAACACATATATTTCTCCATGTTTCTTGACTGGTCTTTTCATGAGAATTCTTTCCAAACACATTATTTTTGATTTCCATAATTACTTTTGAAAGAAATCTCACACACCCTAGATAATGAACCATAACCATAATATTACCATTAGATGCATAACTGGTTGGAATGAATGATTGTATATCAATAAATGATTTCGTATATATTTTCAGATATCAATTCAATACATTATTTAAAGTGGAACCTGTTATATTATTTAAACACAGTATTGTCTATTCATGCATTATCTCTATATTCATAGACACAGGGTACACGTCTTTATAACCCCAATACTAATTATTAGGTCTTGAAAATATTCCTCCCAGAAATGGTGGAAGAAATACTCATGTCACCTGACCTACATATACATTTTATCACAGTAATATTCTGGACACAAAAAGCAAAGTTCACACTAATGATTGTACCAATGGAATGGTCGAGTGAGCATTTTAGGAAGAGACCACCAAGAGACTGTCTCATGCAACAGCAAAGTGTGTATTGGGGGTCCACCATGCTGCAGCTCAGAGCTCACTTGAATTTAGCAGAGAGCCCTGAGAACAGCTTAAGCAGAGCTTATGTACTTTCTTTGGAGAAGGCAGGGTGTGAAGGTTATTGATGGGTCAGGGTGAGTGGGCGGTTTGCTTGCAAATGTGTGAGGGAGTACATTCTGCAGTTTGGCAGTTGGGGGCAACACATTCTGGGAACAAGATTAGCAAACAGTTCTCAAGATTTCAACAGTGTTTTGTTAAGGATACAGAAAAACAGGAAGTGACAAGTACCTATTTAATAAACCTTTCATTTCCCACTTCTTGTTCTGGTTACTTTTAATCAAAAAAGTGATCATTGGGGGGTGTCACATTTTATGTCTGCTAGTGACGTATATTGTTGTCTGATTACCATAAGTTTAACTTGTCCAATTTGAGCTTGGAGAAAGGAAACTACACGGTTGAGCAAACAGGGCCCTACAATAATATGAGGATTATTAATGGACTGGCCAAGGCAGATAAAAGCGTAGTTAACCCCAGGGACTGTGTGAACCAAGACTCAAACCACGCTTTTTGGGCCTCTGTCTCTCGTTGACGCTCTTCAAGGCGTTTTCTTAATTTACTCATAGATTCTTTTACAACTCCAGTATTGTCGGCATAAATAAAAAACATTCTTCCCTCATTGCAGCACAAAGGCCCCCTCTCTCATGAAGAGGAGGTCCAACAGTCGCCTGTTCTGTGAAACTACTTTGGAGAGAGAGGTTAAAGATTCCTGTAAAGCTGGGATTGAGGTTTTTAATATCTTTAAGCTTTGGTCTATTGCTGCTTCTCATTGAGTCATTTGTTGTGTCCCATGGACTAGGGCAGTGGTTCCTGTGCCCACACCTGCAGCAACTTTTATTCCAAATAGGATGGCTAAAGTGAGGGATAGAGGTTCCCAGCGGAACCGGGTTTTATGCCCCCCTATTTGAACTTTAAATGAACCTGTGTCATGATAGAGCACTCTGGGAAACATCTGCACCATTACATAACTAATCACATCTGTTGACCATTTTATGAACACATAAACAATAATTAAGTATATAGAATTATACTGTTGTAGGAACAGACAAGGAAAGGCACCTAAGATAGCACCGATGCTAGGGAAGCAGTCCTATTTGGTTGCAAAAGGATGTAGAGAGCATTGCTTCTGTTGTAATCAATTAATCCTCTGAACCCCAAGTTTCGGTTGTTTCAGAATTTTGTAGCCAACATGTAAGGGAATGGGCTCAGAAGATCACAGTCTGCAGAAGTTCACAAAAAGCAGTTTTTGTTTCTGTTTTATTTCTTCTATTTTGGCAAGTTAACTATTTAAGGACACCTGGGAGGGGGAGAGCTTTTGTCTTCTCTTTTTTTTCTCCCTGCCAGCTGTTAAAATGGAGCCCAGTTGGTAACTTCTTTATCTTAGAAATGTAGAAATCTCTGTGAAGCTCCAGCTCAAGGCCAGAGGCCTTGTTCACATATTTTGTGAAAAACTAGTAAGAGAAGGGAAACTGTATGGAAATGGAAGGAGACCCTCAGTGTTACATAAAACTACATATAAGAGTTTGTGAGGGGAAAGGGAAAAAAAGGGAGAGAATTAAATAACAGTAGATGGGGTAGAGAGGAAAGAGGAGAGGGAAGGGGAGGGGGGACAGTAGGGGATAGGAAAGGTAGCAGAATACAACAGTCATTAATATGGTATTATGAAAAATGTGGATGTGTAACCGATGTGATTCTGCAACTTGTATTTGGGGTAAAAATGGCAGCTGATAACCCATTTGAATCAAATGTATGGAAGATGATATGCCATGAGCTTTGTAATATTTTGAACAACCAATAAAAAAATATTAAAAAAAAAACTAGTAAGGGGTGTCTAGCTTAGGAGTGCTGATTTTTCCAGCCAGTGGCAACTAGAACAGGGCAACAAGAAAAGAGGAAGTTTATCTACATTGAACTCTTTCATAGGGATTCTTTTGCTGAAAGTCCTAAAGTCAGTCATGGTGAAGACTTCTGGAGAAGGTCACTTAAGAATTTTCTGTGGTCTTGGTACAGAGGGGGAAGAGTGGAAGGCAGGGGGTGAGAGCAGCTCCATGGATCTGAGTATCAGGAAGGAGAGATTAAAAGAATAATGGGAAAGGGGTTTGGGATTTTGCTAGCAAAAAATACTTGAGCAGTAGAGCAAGTAGAGCAGAGGGGAAGATGGGAGTGAGTATCTCAAAAAGCCTGTGAGGGATTTTAAATTCTTAGTAACCTGTATTCAGTGTTGACAATGCAACTTTAAAGGTAATTTTCATTACATCTTGGATAGGGGTCTGAGGGCTCTTCTCAGCTGGTTTGAGCTTTGGGTTAGCAGGTAAGAAGACCTGTTGGGACCTATTGTGGGCACTGACAGAAGAATAGAGGAGTGTCTGGGTTTAGGGGTACCTAAGTACCTGCTACCTCAGCAAGGGGGCAATGGTCTGAGAAAGGGTAGAGGTTTGGGTTTTTGATCTAGTAATTGGAGGGGAGAAATCAAATTCCTGAGGTAGAAGTGACAGCAGAGAGTCTGGAGCAGAAATCTGAGGGTGAGGATCTATTAGAGAAGCATAGTTCAGGATGTGAGCAAAGGAGGAAAAAGGCCTGCACATAGGGGAATTTCCTTCAACCCTTTTGAGCAATTGCCGAAGTTAAAAAGTCCATGCAGAATTTGAGGATCTAGAGACCCCTCTGGGGGACATGGATTTTGGTTGTCTAATTGGTAATATGGCCAATGCTGTGTACTGAATTTGATGAGGAGTTTGGGTTCCAGCAGGCAGCCCCTGTATGCTCAGATCGCCATGACTTACAGAAGAAGTCGGCTTTTCCCCACACAGCCATGGCTGTTTGTGGATTTGATAGTCCGCCGGGCAAAAATAGTAATCTAGGCAAGCCAAACTGCATCTGGCTCACGTGTCCCTACATCCATAATGTTGGTTTCCATTACCTATGGTACGAAAGGGATTTAATGGAATTTTAGTGGATTCCTGTTCATCAGGGCTATCCCAATATGAAAGACCTATAGGTAGCTGACAAATGTCTGGGTGGAGGGATGGCCACCAGGTCCCTCAGGGGGCTGTATTCGAGGTAGACCATACTTGTTGTCTAGTAGGATTTGTGATCAGCCATCGCTGCTGAACGGGCTGATGATGGTTAGGACTACTGGTGGCCAAGGGGAGAGTCTATAGCCTTATCCACATGGCGAACACACAGTTTGAAAGCGTTACCAGTCTTTTCCAGCTTCCAGCCAGAGTGGGGACATGGCGCAGGCTTGAGATGAGAGGCATTGATCCAGGAAGTGATTCCGTCTACCTTTACCACTGTAGGTGTTATAAGTAGCACCTGGTATGGTCCTTTCCACCGGGGTTTCAGGGATGACACCTGATGTTGTCTTTAGTAGATGAGGTCTCTTACTTGATATTGATGTGGAGTCCCATCATACCCTGGTTGGTAGGAAGGGGCCAGATGTTTCAACAAGTATCGCTGAGTTCTTTCAAGAGCTTTAAGTCTGTCAAGCAAGGGGGTGTGGAAGGGATCGTTAGGTCTTAGAGTTGGGGTTAGGTCCCTTACTGGAGCAGGGGCACCATAGAGAATTTCATAGGGGGTGAGGTTAGACAAAGAAACAGAGGGAGTATTTCTTGCATGAAACAGTGCAGAAGGCAGGAGCATAGTCCAATCTTTTATGCCAGTTTCTAAGCTTAATTTCGTTAAGGTCACTTTAATGGTTCTTTTTATTTTTTTTACCTGTCCTGAGCACTGGGGTCTATAAGCACAATGTAACTTCCAATAAACCCCTAGAATTCTGGCTAACCCCTGACCTACCTGGGCCATGAACGCTGGTCCATTATCACACCCATATTACCTTAGGCAGGCAGAATCTTGGAAAAATATCTTTCAGGATCTTTTTGACCACCATTTGGGCCGTTTTTTTTTCTTTTCTTTTCTTTTCTTTTCTTTCTTTTCTTTCTTTCTTTTTTCTTTCTTTTTTTTTTTTTTTTGTTGGGGAGGCTTCAATCCATCCTGAAAATGTATCTACAAACTAGCAGATATTTAAGTCCATACATTGCTGGCTTAATTTCAGTAAAGTCAACTTCCCAATTCCCAGAATTGTCCTGGTCTGGTTCCTCATAGGTGCTTTCCTGCAAGAAGCTTGGAAGTGTAAGCATTAACCAATTGACAGACCCGACAGGCTTTTGTTACCCATTCAGTTCTTCCCTTTCTCTGTGAATTGGTTAGTGGAAAACTCTGTTCTTGATCCTTCAGGAATGCCTGCAATTTCTTTGAACCAAGATGAGTGAGTTGATATACATTTTTAACTTAGTGTAGGGCTTTCTGAAATTGCAGGCTGAGCTCAGTGAAGTTGAGGGTTCAGTGTCAGAGTCCTTAGGTGTTATCAAAAGCTTCCTGGTTCTCAGGGGTTCATTGGAAATGGGCATCTCCCTTTAGCACCGGGTATAAAGGAGCAGCTAATGATGCAAACCCAGGTATCCATAACCTGCAAAAGCCAGCAGTCCCAAGAAACTCTCTGAGTTGTCTGCTGTTAGATCTGTGTGGTATCTGCACAACAGTTTGTTTTCTTTGCTCAGTGAGCCATCCTTTACAGCCCCTAAGTGAATAGCACAGGAAGATTACTTCATGCTGGCAAATTTGGGCCTTTTTGGCAGAAGCTCTATACGCCAGTTTAGCAAGCTCAGATAATAGTGCTTGGGTCCCAGATTCACAGTTTTCCTTGGTGTTGGCTGTCAGTAGCAGGCCATCCACATGTTGAAGCAGGGTGTGTAGTTCTGAAGTTGTTGAGATCTCTGTGGAGAGCTTCATCAAAGAGAGTGGGGGAGTTTTTGAACCCCTGTTCGAGTCTAGTCCAAGTTAGTTGACCAGACGTTCAGGTTTCTGGGTCTACCCACTCGAAAACAAACAGCAACTGACTATCTTTATGCAGAGGCAAGCAAAATAAAGCATCTTTTAAGTACAGAACAGTATACCATTTCTGCTCAGGGTTCAGAGTGCTAGGCAAATTGCACAGATTAGGTACCATGGGGTGAATGCCCTGCACTCTGTTGTTGATCTTTCGTAGGTCTTTAACGGGGTGATAGTCCCCAGTTCCTGGCATTTTTTAATGGTAGCAGGGGAGTGTTGCAGGCTGATTAACAGGGCCTTAGGACCCCTAAGACCAGATATTCCTGAATATGGGTCCTTATCCCATCTTTATATTTTTGCCCAGAGTATATTTTTTTGACATTCATTGGAGAGGCTGAGGTTTTTAACTCCACTGTTATTGGAGGTTTTTTAATGGGCAGGCCTAAGCCAGCAGTTTTTGTCCAGGCCTCTGGGTAATATGTTATCCAATTCTGGGGTAACTTGCCTGTTTGATCAGTCTTGTGGGGTGTGAAGAGTTGATGTTCATCTTCTACTGACAGTTAAAGCTGTGACTATAGGAGTTTTTACTGAAGGATTTATAATTTTCACTTGGGGGCCTTCAGGGTTAAAAGTTATTCTGGCCCAAAGCTTGGTGAGCAGATCTCGGCCCATTAATGGGGCCGGGCATCTTGGGATTACTAGGAAGGAGTGATGGATTTTTCCTTTCCCCAGGTCCATGATCCTCTTAGTTGTCTATGCCCGATATTTACTGCCATTAGCGCCTTGAAATAGAGACCTTTCATTTGATGGAGGGCCCAATGGGGCTTTAAGGGCTGAGTATACTGCCCCTGTATCCACTTCAAAGTGTACTGGGGTCCCCTCCACTTCAAAAGTTACCCTGAGCTCGGGAAGAGGATCTGAGCCCCGAATTTCTTAGTCATCCTCCAGAGTCAGAATGTCTGGCTGGTGTGGCTGTCTCTTTCTAGGGCTCTTTTTGGCCCAGTGTCCTTTTTCTTTTGAGTAGGCACATTGATCTGAGGCCAGGGATGGCTTTTGGCGTGGGCCCAGGTATCCCTTCCTGTATCCCTGTTTCTTAATTTCTGTCCTATTTTTTGTTGTGACCAGGACCTTAGTCAATGCATTAGTCTATCTTTTGCTTCTCGCATCCTCTCTTTACTCCCTTTCTTTCTTCCTCCTTGGTTCCTTCTCTTCCTCAGTTTATCTCTTATAGTTTACTTTTTAGGCTTCTCTGACTAAATCTCTCAAAGTCATATCTTGTAATCCATCTACACATTGTAACTTTCTTTTAATATCCAGGGCAGCTTGCCCAATAAAGGCCATCATGACATATGGCTTTTGATCCTCTGCCTGAGGATCGAAAGGAGTATATCTCCTATATGCCTCCATAATTCTCTCTAGAAACATAGAGGGAGATTTATCAGGCCCTTGAATAATCTCTCCAACCTTGGCCCAATTAGTTGGTCACCTTAGCGGCTGCTTCGAGACCCGCTATTAGAGCCCGGCAATAAGTGGACAGATGCTCCCTACCTTCAAACGTGTTGGTGTCCCAGTTGGGTTGGTTCAATGGGAAGCCGGCTTTGATTATGTGGGAAGACGTTTCGGTCACCCATCTTATCCGAGGATTTTTTTTTTAGCTTCCAGGAGGTTTTTCTCTCGTTCCTCTGTCATGAAGAGAGTCTGTAGGAGTTGTTGGCAGTCATCCCAAGTAGGCAGGAGTGACAACGCTGGCAAGTTCTTTGAGTTCTTTTACCAGGGCCAGCTTTGTCCAGGGAAGGAGTGGCTTTGTGTGCTGCCGGGTAGTAATCTGGAGGGCGCTGGGCCGGCCTAGCTTCCTCCAATGGCGGAGAGGCTGAGTCAGCAGCAAGGGAATCACTTAGAGGGTGTTGGGTGTTGGGGGAAGAGGGTAGGGGATAAGGAGGGTGCGGAGAGTCTAGTTGAGTCTTGAGACTCAGGAAGAACAAAGGGTGGAGGAGGAGGAGCAGAGGGTTTGAGAGATAGAATCATGGGGGAAGGTGGAGGAGCGGGGGAAGGGACAAGGAAAGGCTTCACAAATGGAGGAGGAGATTTGCAGAGGTCCTGCAAAGTAAAGATATATGGCTGTTGATCTGGATGGCTATGTGGCCCCAGTTGAAAGACAATATTTCTGACTTTTTGAATTAGTGGGGAGTAGAAAGTTCCTTCAGGGGCCATCCGACTCCAAAGGTGGGTCATTTTGAGGCACGGAGAGTCTGCCAGTTCCGGCGTTTTACTGAAATAGAAAGATTCTGAGCCCTTAAGTGGACTTTGGTCCACTGAACAAGAGTCAGGGACAGAGGCATTGAAGTGCTCTGTCCCATAATGAAAGATATACAAACAGTGAAATCAATGACACACAACACAGACAAGACAAGACAATAAAGACAGGCAATGGACGTCCAATGCTGAGACCAGGACTGATTAGCCAGCAAAACCTTATGTGCTGGCAAAACCGAATCCGAAACAAAAAAATCACTGAGTCGAGGATACTATTGTTCCTCTATTTTCCGAATCCTCTGGGGCATCCCCCAGGAATGTGGCCTGTGGCTCTGTGACACGTCTGTCAGCCAGCATCTGAGAGAACTCACGCTCATCACCAATAGCCATTTTGCAAAGCCCTAACCTGAAACCTGAAACACGAAAGAGGTACCTTACTTATCCTGATAGGAGCTCGTTGGGAGTCTTTCGTACACCGCTGATGGATCTTGCTGGGGGTTTCAGATGTGAAGTTCTGGCAAGCATTGGAGGAAGAGACCACCAAGAGACTGTCTCATGCAATAGTAAAGGGTTAATTGGGAGTCCAGCATGCTGGGGCTCAGACCTCACTTGGATAGAGCAGAGAGCCCTGAAACAGCTTAAGCAGAGCTTATATTTTTTCCATGGAGAGGACAGGGAGGGAAGTTAATTGATGGGTCCGGGCGACTGGTGGGTTTGCGAGCAAATGGGTGAGAGAGTACATTCTGCAGTTTGGCAGTTGGGGACAACACATTCTGGGAACAGGATTGGCAAAGAGTTCTCAAGATTTCAACAGTGTTTTGTTAAGCATACAGAAAAATAGGAAGTGACAAGTACATATTTTATTCACCTTTCACCAAAGCCTAAAAGGAAAGTGAGCATGGATTACTAAAAACATCCATATCCAGGTTGCCTAATGCTCTCAAATATCAATCGTATTGGTGACTACATATTCCTTTCTTCCTAAGATTTTCTATTCAACCTCAACCCTGTTCAAAATATCTAATTCTATCACTCACTTTATACTTTGGCTGAATTCCTAATGTCTCTATTGATTTCTGCTTTCCTACATATTTATCCCATTTCATCATTGTGATTGACTCTTCACATGGGCTGACATATACATTCACTCTCTACCCGAAACCCTATTGCTAAAAAACTTTTGGTATCAATCCTATACTAACTCTTCCTTCTAAACCTACCGATTATCTTCCTAATCCTACTGACTATCACTTTTTGACTGGATGTTCTCTTCGACATTCAATCATCCAAGATACAAGGTCCTATGACGCTGTATGTTAAATTATCTGAGACACCTGTGCAGAACATAATTCAAAGCTAAGTATCCCAATCAAGGGCCAAATGCACTTCTGGGCTTCAAATTTTACCTAGATTTCTGTTTTCATACTTATATTTTACCTCTATATTCTTATTAACAAGGCAGGTTCCCAATACCATTATTCATCCTGCAGAATGATTACTAACATAAATCAAACTTGTTATTAACCCTAACCATACACTGTTCACTCAATATAACTTTACAGAAGAGCAGGGACAGAGTTGGTCTTACAATACAGGAATGTAGGGAATCTTCCACCTGCTGGAAACCTCAAAAGTCCATGCAGAAATTATCCCTGGAGAAGATGTAGGCAGCTATGAAGGACCTAAGAGAGCAAAAGTCATCTTCCATGGCAAACAACCTGGGCAGGATGAAGGGTTGTGTCTGAATCAGCCTCTCTGATCTTAATGTAGAGAGGATGGAACAAACCAGGCCAGTGTGGAGAGCTATTCCCAGGTGAGTAGGGTGGATACACTATTTGGGCTTGTGAAAGTGTCACAGGAAGTAGGGGCAGCCTCCATCTCATGGGACCTATGGAAGCAACTGTTAGGACAAAGTGGTTGGCAAGGCAGTGACCTCATTCAGTTCCTGAAGGAAGTGACCTACCTCACTTCCTTGGGAAAAGAACTCTCTAAACTTGGGGTCCAGTAAGCCAGGCACTCAGAGCCAGTCCAAGTCCCAGTTCCAGTAGGCACAGTTGTTTGGGTTTACCAAGGACAGTGTCATTCTTTCTTGATACCTACTGATGTGAGGATGACCAAACGCCAGAAGAGCTCTGAAGAGGGCCCTTTCCTCAGAAAGCAGGTAGTGGCTCACCACTGGCACCTGACAACTTCACAGAGTTGACCAAGGAGACCAGATCTGAGACAGGACAGGCCATTTTCGGAAAACATACTAAGGCCCACCAGTCAGAGGATACTTCGGATAGTAACAGACCTACTTGGGGGAAAGACATGACTTTGTGGGTGTGGGTGGGAGTTTATGGTTTTGTCTCATGTTCCGAGAATAGGGAGGAAAGGCGGTTTGTTTGGTTTGGAGGGGACTGTTTCTAGTAAGTCGTTTGAAAAGATGAGTGTTTCTATGTCTGTATGTCCCACTGTGTTCGTGGTTGTAGACATTAGAGAAGAGAATGCATCAATGGATGTGTCCTGTCTAGTAGAAAGCTTCACAGCATTCATCCTGCCCAATTAATGAATGGACTTTGGCTTGCCTTATGGATGGGTAACACCTACTATCTTCTTAAGTTCCTGTTTTCTTCCTGAATTTGGGCCACTCTCCAGAATAGGCTCATGGTTTTGTGTCCAATATATGTACCATCTCCAAGCTCTGTGATATGGCCATGTACTGGATAGCTTAAGGGATTGGGGGAATATCAGAAAACTCAGATATCAGTGTGACCAAAAAAGTCTAAGTGGAGAAACCCTGCTTTGGGCCATTTGCTTACCTATTGTTCTGTTGCCCTGAATGTCAGGAAGGTCTTTGCCTCAGGCCACCACTTTGGGACGCCTGAAGAAAACAGTTTTCAAAAGGAAATTAATGGGCATCACCTGTAGCTCTTTGCTTAATTGCTTTGGAAAGGGATTTTTGTGAATCAGCCTCTTGGCCATGTGTGAGGCTGTGGCTTATATTCTCAGCACCTGATGGATCTAAAGAAAGATTCCATGTGTGCTTCCAAAACCAAAATGGCCCAAAAAGCAGTCTTTGTGGATGAAGTGTCTCGCCTTCCTCAATAAGGTTCCTGACATCCATCTAGTTAGAATAGGGATTCTTTGTGTCAAATGAGTTCTTCAAAACTCTGCAGTGGCTATTCTTTAGGTGCTTGGGTTTTTTCATGACTCCAATTCAGATATAAAATCTAAAGCAGACAGTCAGTAGGCCTCAAATTGGAGAAGCAGAGCAGTATTTACGTCATGCCTATGGTCACTCCTGGTTCTCAGGAAGGGTTTCCAGGCAACCCTGACTTTAGGCAAATGAGGGGTTAGGAAGGTTACTTTGTACACTGTCATGGGATGAGTCCCTCATGGAAAACTCCAGCCACAGGTTATGATGAGTGTCTATATGGAAAAAGATGAGGGCTTTGTGGGAGTGTTTTGGTTTTAATTGTGGTGATTTGTGTGGCGGTTGGAAGTGATGACTTGTTCTACCTGGGCTTGAACTCTGGTGTCATTCCTTTAGAGTCTGAGTTCTGGAACTGATCTCAGAGAAATATTGCCATGAATTGTGTTCGGATTTTAGGAGGCGACGCATGGGATTCGCCCTTGGAAACTGAGATCAAGGACCAGGTTGGTTTTCCACAGAGCCTGAGAATCTCAGCCAGGATATCACATGATTTTTTTCTGAAAGATTAGGCATCCATAGTTGAGAGTCAAAACACCCATGGACGTCACATTGTAGACCTTAATGGTCCTGGATGCATATGAGCTTTTGGCCACTCTATGGGAAGACTTGCCTGTGAGAGTACTCCACAGCTTTCATTGAAATGACCTTCTTCACCATTTTATGGTTCTTGAATTAACTGAAACCCACAGTGCCTCCAACTTCATCCATGAAAAATTGCTAGTTAAATACCATGAAATTTTTGAAATTCCCTTAACCAGGTGGCACTGGAGAGCCTTTGGATGTCTTGTTGCTGATCATGAGTGTACCATAGAATGCCTAGATTGTCTGGGTTTCATGAAAATGGTGTAGAACAAAGATGCCAGTAAGTTGGAGCCTGCAGAGTAGTGGGCCTATTGCAGTGGTGGGCAGATGTGTGATAATCCATCTGTGGTGTGGCCATGAGGATTTGCCATTGCCTTCCAAATGGCTTGTGAGTGACATGGTGCAGCCAGCAGGCCCTTCTATGTAAAGGCATCTATTTATATGGAGAGGTTTCAAGGCAAATTTCAGAGTCAGATTGCTATGGACAAGGGGGCAAGCTCTGTGGGATAGAAGCCTGGTTGGTGCATTCTCCTGCAGACTCTGACCCACCACAAGTGACAGAACTCCCTCCAGCACTGGGTCCCAGTTGAACTCATTGTATTTCGTGAAGCAAATACCAAAGTCACAGTGCAGCAGCAAGAAACACCACTAAAAGTGGAGGATGACAAAATGTCTTCACAGTCCACACGGGGAGACACTTAGGACCCAGTGGCCCCAGTTTACTTACAAAGAGAAAATTCAGCACTGCTGCCTCATTTGCATTAGAATATAAGAAACCATGTCGTCCAGGTCACATAGATGCAGACCCAGCTTTGGTGGTCCCACTAGAAAGGAAGCTAAAGGTCCTTACAACAACATATATTTCAAGTGCCCAACCTCAGAGGAAGTGTCTCAAGAAGTCTTTAGGCCGGCAGAGCTCCATGTTTTGGGAGTGTTTTCCTGTTAGATCTGGACACAAGAAAAGACCACTGACACCAATAAAAATTAAATTAAATTAAGCTTATTATTTCCACTGGCCATGCTGCCTCTCCCTCCCAAAATGGCGGGAACAAGACAGCAACCCCAGCTTTCCTACAGCCCAGCTTCATGGACCAGAAATTTACACAAAATGGGCATTACAGATAACAGAACTCTGACAAGCATCACACTAATGGTAGTTTATATTTTTTTTTGCTGTCCCTACATCAGAATTTTTGAGGACCATTAGAGCCTCAGAGAGGGTTGTTGTCTGGCCAGGGAAGGCAAATATTTATGATATGTCACTAAAGTTTCAGAGAGGGCTGCTATCAGGTCGGAGAGCCAGACATGGCTCAGTTCAAAGCACTGGCAGGCATTCCAAGCAGGTTCAGAATTTTCAGTAATTTATGGTAAAGCCAAAATTATCTTTTCATGGCTTTGTGGCAAGATGGCTCCCAATTTTAATAAAAGATCAGGGTGGGTCTATCATTCCCCCCTTTTCTCTGTGTCCCTTTCACATCTTTGATAGATTAGGGGTAGAGCACTGAGGAAATTTTAATCCCTCAGGTAAAAGTCTCCAAATTTTTAGAACTCACCCAAAACCAGTCTCCCTGATTTTACATGACTTAATTAATTACTTATATTGATAGTCTATTTATATTTGGCTCCATTGTTGTAAGAAGAGAGGCGTCACCCATTTTGGCTTCTTCTGAGCTGAGAGAGGATGACGTGAGTAGGCATGGTGTGAGAGACATGAGTTGCCTTTTAGAAGTAGTTGAGGGACATGAGTTGCCTTTTAGAAGTCAGTTCGGTTTGAAGTCTGGTTGGGGAAGAACAGGTTGTAAAGTCATCTGGGGATTGGTTATTATATGAGAGAAACAAAAACCATGAGTACTGAATAAATGTTGCAGCAGCTGGAACATGTCACTGTATAGAAGTTCCCTGACCAGTCTTTAATATCCCCAGTTATCAAGACTGTCAATTTAATATTTAACTTTTAGTATTAGAGTTGTCCCTCCCCATAAGATATAGTTTAATAATTTAGTGTCATCTGATCTTACAAAATCCTTTTACCAGTATGACCTCTGTGTCTAATAGAGAAACCTTTAATTTTGATACTCAGGACTGGATAATCGTACTAGCAAACACCAAGCTTACCTGTGTAGGTTAGGAATATCTTTAGGCCTTAAACTGAAAATTTCTGCCTCTGGCAGCTCTTCTTGATAGTCTCTTTTAATAAGTATCAGGCATTCCTGTCAGAGAATCCTTCTTTGTAGCCTCCAGTCTTACTTATTTTGGGAGGCTAACATAAAGTGTGTACCTTAAAATAATATTATTATTATTATTGTTATTATTATTATTATTATTAATATTATTCAAAATGCTCAGGAATGCCTGTATTTTGGTTTTCACTGTCTTTGCTAAGTGTTTAAGATGAAGCATTCAAACTGACTTTTGTTTCTATCTATTGTTAACAGTCAGGTGAGCATTTATGGGAGTCATAAACTGGGTAAACTTGAGAGCACTTTCTCAGTTCTGCTAGAGCCATTTGCGCTAGGTGGGTCCAGGTCTTGTTTGACCATGTGGCTTCCCTCGGAAGCATCAGGGATTTCTTTCTTCTCTGATGACTCTTCTCTTCATAGCAAATGCACTGATTGGCTTTCTGTTCTCCAGTGGTCTCATTAATCTCCCTGATGGGGAGTTTATATGGCCCAGAGTTGCAAAACTCTTTAGAGAAGTCCCCTGTTCCCTGGATTCAGACTGACTCAGAGGGCAAGAGCCAAATATTGGTTTCCTTGGCCCTTTTCAATTAATTTTAATTTAAAATCCTAATCTTAAACAACCATCAAATAAATTTTAACAGCCTGATATTAAGAGCACCAGGCTTTAATGTCTATAACTTTATAATTATTTATCTTTTTATTAATTGGGATCTGTATTATTCTGTCTGTCTTGTAGGTGATAACTTACTCTCTGAAATTAACCCATGTTTTGTTCTTAAAGCAACACTTCTTTAAAACACTAACAGGGAATCTTTAGATCACATATAAGAAAATTACAAAATAAAATTTTTTAACAACAGTAAAAATACTTAGTTCGTTTAATAGCTACCCTGAATTTTTTGGCTGAGTCATACATTATATCCCCTGTTTGAGATCCTAGGAATCTTGACATTAAAGAAGAACTTTTAACATAACTTTAAAGAAATAAAATCTGACCTACTGCTTTTGTATTCATTCTCAGATGAAATAAGATGGGACACACAGCCTTATCTCAGGTAAGGCAGGGCTCTTTATAAATCTTAAGTGTTTTAGTTCTAAAGCTGATCTTTATTTTTTAAATATTATTTTAAAAAGTTTACATAAATTATTTGAGGTCACATGAACATTAGCTAACACCATATAATATCACTTTAAAATATGAATTAAACAAATGCTGAATGTTTTTAACCTTTACATAGATTAGCCTCTCATTAACATAAAGTACATTTAAATTGTTCCCCAATGTAAAAACTAAGATTAAACTTTACATATCTTATTGATAACAGGTGAATAAATCCCCATAAAACTTCAGAACACCAGCTTGATATAATGCTCTTTTAAAATTTTTACCTTACAGACGTGTATACCTGTAAGATATGAGCACATTAGTAGCATCACAATTACATTGATGTTTCTACATTAACCAAGTTTAGCTTTTAAAGAAATGGCAGTACAGTGCTCTAAAATAACAGTTCTAATTTAATCAGTTGTTTAATTTCTATGGTTGCTTGCACAAGAAAAAATAAATCTTAATAAACACAATGTTATGGGTAAACTTATGTTTTAAGAAATTTTTGTCTCTTTAACACATGATTGATTTTTACAATCTTCTACAGAATTTAGTCAAACTTATACAGACGTTAGTAAGTCAATCAGATATCTAACAAAAGTACTCGTGAATGAGTAATCCCATATCAAATTTACTTTACTTATTTATCAAAATATTAGACACATGTATTGAAGAGTGTAAACCATTTTTATGTTGAAGGAAAAGTCCTAGAACCAAGGCATATTAGACATTTTGTAGATATTAATATTTTATTAGATTTTTGAATACCTAGAAAAACTTGAAAGCTTAAATTTAAAGACATTTATTTTTATCTGTTTATCAAATTTAATTGAATCATTTAAATCACGTGAATTGAAGATCTATAGATCCACTTTTTAAAATTTGTTTTTATGAGTGCTTTTTTTAATGAGTGCTCCTTATATATATTAATTTGTGTATCATATATAAAATATACGGACATATGTATATACAGACATACAACACATAACAAAATTGAGCACACATAATAATATTAAAGGCCTTGTAGCTTTTCGCAGGTGAAATCTCCATTGCAATGTTTCAAAAAGTCCACAGTTGGTCAAAGATAGTACTGATCAGAAAAACATTAACCTAGGTCTGTATGATCAAAATCATGAGCTCAAAAAAAAATAAAGTATCTAAGGAAAAAAATAAGAGTCCTAAAAAAATGACTGGCCAGTAATTAGTAAATACCATACAATTTACCTTTTTTTCTCTTAGGCCTCAGATCAGTCTCCTACTAAGCTTGCAGGCTTCTTTCATTTGCCTTTCAAAATAAGTCATGACTGAGGTCTGGAAGGAGCAGGAAAAAACTGCTTTTCTGAGCAGACACCTCAGGTCTAAGGCATTTTAACCATTATTGTCAGGTTAGGATGTTGAAAATTATGGTACAAGTTTAAGATACAATTCACAAAATTTTATATTTTTACATCTTGTTTTGTCAACACATATCATACTATGATTTACAATCCTTGTCCAGATTAATGCTCTCGAACACACAGTGACATTTTCCCAGGATACCCAATTCAAAATTGGTGAAAAAAAAGACTGAATGATTGAGAAGTTACTTGCCAACATGGAAGTAGAGTTCTTTAGTTTTCCATCCTAAGTATTTAAGTTCTCTGGCATGAATTATCTGAAATCATAAACTAAACCATTACCTAAACCCGACTTTTAACTGCAAGATTTTGCAATGCTTCAAAAACCCATTCAGATACGAGATTGTTACAAGAAAACATCATCATTTAGACACACATTCAGCTAATATCATTCCCAAGAAGCAATTTATAATATCAACACATTATTGCACATGTCTTAAAGGGCCAGAAACAAAGACACAAGACAGACAGAAAGAAGGTCCAGACTATGGCTGTCAGACAGAATCCTTTAAACCTGAGCAGATAAGAAAAAAATCTCCTACACCAGTGGCACCATAGATGTCCACAAGGGGGGGGGGGCAGATGTTTTAACAGAGGGGCAACCTGAAATGTACAATCAAGGGTCTCCATGGTGACTTTAATGCATTTAGTGTCCCCTTTTTCTTTTTTTCTTTTTTAACAAGATAGAGGTGGCATAATCCTTACAGTGCAGGGAAGGAAGGAGGGAATTCCCTGAAGCAACAGGGCTTCAGCAGCTGCTGGGAGTCCCTCAGTCCCTCCTTTTACTTACAGGATTATCTCCTCTGGTTCGGTTCCACCCCAAGCATGTTCCATCTAGTAACATTTCAGTAGTCAGCTCTAAAAATGTTCCGGGACGGGGGGGGGGGGGATTTATCAAAATTTGTAACTTAAAGTTCGGCTCCTGACCTTGAAGCCAATTAATGCCAATTTAATAATGAGGACAAGGTTTTTAGAAAAAGAAAAAGGGAGGTTTATTGCTTTGGTAATAAAGAAGAAACACAGGGGACCCTGCCCAGAGGTTTTGACTCTCTTGATCTGGAGGGACAAGGTGTTTTAATGGAGTTTCACTTGTTAACCTGGGAGATACTCAGTTCTTAGATTCCCAGCAGGCATTTCCCTCTGCAGTGGGTGTACTCCAGGCAGCCAGCTAGGAGCTTCTCTCATCCTGCTTAACAAAGGGGGGTAAAGTTCATCGCAGTTCCTTAAAACAGAGTCCGAAGGAATATCAGGCTTACTTTCTTTGTTACCCATTTTCACGTCCAATATACTTATGTTTTTACCACAGAAATCACAGAACAAAACACACAAAACAAACAAGAAAAACATATAGAACACAGAACAAAACACAAAATACAGAAACCCGAACTTGAAACAGAAAAATATAGGAGCAATGCAACGTCTTGCTAAAGCTCCAAAGTAGGACCACGTACATGCCAGTCATCACATCTCTACCATTCCAGATGAATTCCCTACAGAACAGAACAGAGGACAGAACAATTCTCATTACTGTACTGAAAACGAGTATATGTGAGCCTCCCCAGGACACCTCTATGTCATCAGAACAGATCTCCCTTAAACGGATATCAGATGTTATAAAGGTGCCACTTAATTATTGAGGCCTCCTCCACCAGGTGATTGCTAATAGTTTTAGTGCAGTGGTTCACCGCAGTGCTCCTGGGACCGAACACTCACTCCATGACCTTGGAACAGCTCAAGATGTGCACCCCCTAGAGTGGCTCTCCATCCCGGAGCCCTGGAGGGAAGGCCAGATTCAGAATTTCCAGCAGTATGGTCTTGTGATCTGGTCGGCAGGGTCATCTTGCTGGGGAACTCAAAAAGGTTAGATGAGGACACAAAAAAAGAACACTGACTCCAACTAAAATCAAATTGAGGCAAGCTTATTATGTCAACCGGCTGGGCTGCCTCTCCATCCCAAAACAGCAGGAACAAGACAGCAACCCCGCCTTTCCTACAGCCCAGCTATATAGCCCAGAAAGTTACACAAAATGGGGGTTACAGATAACAGAACTTTGACAAGCATCACACAAATGGTAGTTCATTTATTTATTTATTTATTTTTTGGTGGCCCCAATATCAGAAATTATGAGGACAAATAGAGCCTCAGAGAGGGTCGTTGTCTGGCCAGGGAAGGCAAAATTTATGATGTGTCACTAAAGTTTCAGCGAGGGCTGCTATCTGGTCAGAGAGTCAAGCATGGGTGAATTCAAGGCACGGGCAGGCATTCCAAGCAGGTTCAGAATTTGCAGTTATTTATAGTAAAGCCAAAATTAACTTTTTATGGCTTTCTGGCAAGATGGCTCCCAATTTTAATAAAAATCAGGTTGGGTCTATCAACCCGTGTCCCTTACTTTTGGAAACTACTCTACCACCTCCAAGGTTGTGAACTCCTGAGCATTTTCCAGTACAGATATATATTCACAGATTTTCTAACTCTTCTCCTCTAATTGTGTCTTACTTGGGGCAAAGATAATTTCAAGGTATTGTGCTGGATGAGAGTGGAAAAATTTTTGTGCAGCACATATTTGCATACACATTGGATTCATTATCTAATTTTCCATTCAAAATACTGAATCCATGACACTAACCAAAACCAGACTAGACTCTGACTACTAATCCTAATATGATGGAGAAAAACAACCCAAAGAGAATAGAAATAGAAGCAGTTCAGAGTAGGCATGGTGTATAGTTGGACTTGCCTTTTGCCTGATAAAGTGTTGGTGTTATAAATCTAGTCAATTTTTAATTGAAATAGTTCTCCATGTGTTTTTAAAGTTAACGAATATGTGAATTCCTGTCTCCCTTTCTCTGAAGCCTATTCAGCACATGTATTTTTTAGGTTCACATATAGAATCCTACATGGTATCACACATGCATTCTTATGAGGTGGCTGACTTTGCAGATACAAATCGTAAAAAGAGATCACTCCTCCTAAACACTGTTTTAACAGAAAATTCAATCTATGGGTTTGCTTCCTGGTTGAACAACATTATACATAAATACAAGTTCAGTAAAATAAATAGTTTTGTATCTGTGAAAGATATATATTTCATGATGAATTTCGATTGGCATATGTATTGCTACTTTTTAATATTCCTGTGTGTGTTTTGTGTGTGAGTGTGTGTATATATATATATATAAATATATATATATATATATATATATACACACACTCTCCAGATTTTTCAAAATATGAAATATATATGCCTTATTATACACTCCCTACATTCATTCATGTGGATTTATAATAAACTTTTCACAAGATTATTCTCAGAAATATTCATCCACCTGAAATACATATTTGTTTCCTAGTACTGAAAAATAACTGTAGTGAATGGTGCACACAAATCTTAATATTTCTACAGTATCTGACCAAGTTTAACATTAATGCAAGTAGATTCCTATGTGACAAGTTGTGTATTTTGACGTTCATTTTTATGCAACACTAGTACATTACTATTTCTTCAGTTTATGCACATCATAAGGTATATATTTATTCACAAGTTCACAAATTTATAGACATTTGTTTCACTTTCAATTACTTTCTGCTTCAGAACACATGTATTCCTCCAGGTTTCTTTTTTTTTAAATTTTTATTGTTTGTTGTTCAAAATATTACATAGTTTTTGATATATCATATTTCACACTTTGATTCAAGTGGGTTATAAACTCCCATTTTTACCCCGCATACAGATTGCAGAAAAACATCAGTTACCCATCCATTGATTTACATATTGCCATACTAGTGTCTGTTGTATTCTGCAGCCTTTCCTCTCCTCTGCTATTCCCCTCTTCTTCCCTCCCCTCCCCTCTTCTCTCTCTACCCTGTCTACTGTTATTCATTTCTCTCCCTTGTTTTTTTTCCTCTTTCCCCTCACTTCTTCTTGTATGCAATTTTGTATAACCCTGAGGGTCTCCTTCCATTTCCATGCAATTTCCCTTCTCTCTTCCTTTCCCTCCCACCTCTCATCCCCGTTTAGTGTTAATCTTCTCAGGCTCTTTGCCCCTACTCTGTTATTAGTTACTCTCCTTATATCAAAGAAGACATTTGGCATTTGTTTTTCAGGGACTGGGTAGCTTCACTTAGCATAACCTGCTCTAATGCCATCCATTTCCCTGCAAATTCAATGATTTTGTCATTTTTTAATGAAGAGTAATACTCCATTTTGTATAAAAGCCACATTTTTTTTATCTATTCGTCTATTGAAGGGCATCGAGGCTGGTTCCACAGTCTTGCTATTGTGAATTGTGTTGCTATGAACATCGATGTAGCCGTGTCCCTGTAGCATGCTCTTTTTAGGTCTTTAGGGAATAGACCGAGAAGGTTAACAGCTGGGTCAAACGGTGGTTCCATTCCCAGCTTTCTAAGAAATCTCCATACTGCTTTCCAAATTTGCTGCACCAATTTTCACTCCCACCAGCAATGTACAAGCGGACCCTTTTCCTCACATCCTCACCAGCAGTTGTTGTTGTTTGACTTCATAATGGCTGCCAATCTTACTGGAGCAAATGATATCTTAGGGTGGTTTTGATTTGCATTTCTCTGACTGCTAGAGATGGTGAGCATTTATTCATGTACATGTTGATTGATTGTATGTCCTCCTCTGAGAAGTGTCTGTTCAGGTCCTTGGCCCATTTGTTGATTGGGTTATTTGTTACCTAATTGTCTAATTTGTTGAGTTCTTTGTATACTCTGAATATTAGGGCTCGATCTGAAGTGTGAGGAGTAAAGATTTGTTCCCAAGATGTAGGCTACCTATTTACTTCTCTTATTGTTTCTTTTGCTGAGAAAAAAACTTTTTAGTTTGAGTAAGTCCCATTTGTTGAATCTAGTTATTAACTCTTGTGCTATGGGTGTCATATTAAGAAATTTGAAGCCCGACCCCACAGTATGTAGATCATAGCCAACTTTTTCTTGTGTCAGACACTGTGTCTCTGATTTGATATCAAGCTCCTTGATCTATTTTGAGTTAACTTTTTTTCATGGCAAGAGAAAGGGATTCAGTTTCATTTTGTTGCATATGGATTTCCAGGTTTCCCAGCAACATTTGTTGAGGCTGCTATCATTTCTCCATTGTGTGCTTTCAGCCCCTTTATCAAATATAAGATAGTTGTAGTTTAGTGGATTGGTTTCCGTGTCCTTTATTCTGTACCATTTGTCCGCCCGCCTGTTTTGGTACAGTACCAGGCTGATTTTGTTACTATTGCTCTGTTGTATAGTTTGAAGTCTGGTATCGCTATACCGCCTGATTCACAGTCTTTTCATGAGACTTCATTCCAAATGCATTATTTTCTATTTCCATAATCACCTTTGAAGCAAAACTCACACACACGTCATGATCAACCATAACCCTAATAATACCATTAGATGTATAACTGGTTGGAATGAAGGATTGTACATCAATATAGATTTTCTGAATATTTTCAGATATCAATTCAATCCATTATTTAAAGTTGGAAAAAGTTATATTATTTGTTCACTGTATGGTCTATTCATGCATTATGTCTATATTCATAGACACAGGGTACACCTTTTTGTACCCCCAATACTTATTTATACATCTTCAAAATATTGCTCCCAGAAATGGTGGAAGAAATACTCATATCACCTGATGTACATATACATTTTATCAAAGTAATATTCTGGACACAATTACAAAGATCACACTTAAGTTTGTACCAAAGCCTAAATGGAAAGTGAGCATGGATCACGAAAAACATCCATGTCCAGGTTGCCTAATGCTCTCAAATGTCAACCCAATTGGTGACTACATATTTGTTTCTTCCTAAGATTATATTTTCAACATCAAGCCAGTTGAAAATGTCTAATCCTATCACTCAGTTTATACTTTGCCTGATTTCCTAATGTCTCTATTATTATCTGCTTTCCTTCATATTTTCCCCAGTTCATCATTGTGACTGACTCTTCACATGTGCTCACATTTACACTCACTCTGTACCCAAAACCCTATTGCTAAAGATTTTTTGGACCAAATCCTATATTCACTCTTCCGACTAATTCCTAATCCTACCGACTATCCCTTTTTGAGTGGATGTTCTCTTTGACATTCAATCATCCAAGGTACAAGGAACGCTACCATTGTATATTGATTAATCTGAGACATCTGTGCAGAATATAATTCAAAGCTAAGTATCCCAGTCAAGGGCCCAAAGACCTTCTGGGCTTCAAATTTTACCTAGATTTCTGTTTTCATACTTATATTACACTTATATTCCTATGAATATTTCAGGTTCCCAATACCATAATTCATCCCGTAGAATGATTCCTAACCCAAATGGAACATGATATTAACCCTAACCATACACTGTTCCCTCAATCTAACTTTACGAAAGAGCAGGGACAGAGTTGGTCTTACAATACAGGAATTTAGAGGATCCTCCACCTGCTGAGAACCTCAAAGGTCAACAAAGAAATGATCCCTGGAGAAGATATAGGCAGCTATGAAGGACCTGTGAAAGCAAAAGTCATATTCCATGGCAAACAACTTGGTCAGATGAAGGGATGTGTCTGAATCAACATTTCTCTTCTTAATGTATAGAAGATGGACCAAACCAGGCTTGAACTCTGGTGTGATTCCCCTTACAGACTGAGTTCTGGAACTGACATCAGAAAAATATTGCCATTAATTGTATTAGGATTTTAGGAGGCAACGCATGAGAGTCGCCCTTGGAAAGAAAACTGAGATCTAGGAACAGGGTGGCTTTCCACAGAGCACTGGGAATCTCAGCCAGAATATCACATGATTTTATTTTGAAAGACGTGGCAGCCATAGTTGACAGTCAAAACACACATGGACCTCACATTGTAGACTGCAATAGGCCTGGCTTCATGTGACCTATTGGCCACTTTTTGGAAAGCCTTGCCTGTGAGAGATCTCCAGAGTTTTCATTGAAATGAGCTTCCCCACCATTTAATGGTTCCTGAATGAATTGTAACCCACAGTGCCTTCAACATCTTCCTTGAAAAACGGCTAGATAAATTCCATGAAATTTTTGAAATTCCCAAGACCAGGTGGCACTGGAGAACCTTTGGATGTCCTGTTGCTGATCATGAGTGTACCAGACAGTGCCTTGATTTACTGGGTTTCATGAAAATGGTGTAGAACAGATTTGCCAGTAAGTTGGAGCCTACTGATTAGTGGGCCTAGAACAGTGGGTGTGCAGGTGTGTGATAATACACCTGTTGTGGGGCCATGTGGATCTTCCAATAGCTTCCAAATGGCTTGTGACTGACATGGTGTAGCCAACAGAAGCTTATTTGTAAATGCATCTTGTTATATGGAGAGATTTCAGGGCAATGTTCAGAATCATGTTGCTATATATAAGGGGGCAAGCTCTGTGGGATATTAGCCTGGTTGATGCATTCCCCTGCAGACCCTGACCCAACACACGTGACAGAACCCCCTCCAGCACTGTGTGCCAGTTGAACTCCTTGTATTTTGTGAAGCAAATATGAAATTCCCAGTGCAGCAGGAAGAAAAACCACGAAAAGTGGAGGACGAAAAAATGGCTTCACTGTCCACACGGGGAGACATTTAGCCCACAGTGGCCACATTTTACCAACAAAGAGCGAATTCAGCACTGCTGCCTCATGTTCATTGGAAAAGAAGAAACCATGTCCTCCAGGTCACATAGATGCAGACGCAGCTTTGATGGTCTCATTAGAAAAGAATCTAAAGCTCCTGACAACAATATATATTTCAAGTGCCAAACCTCAGAGGCAGTTCCTCAAGCAGTCTTTAGGCCGAAAGAGCTCCATGTTTGTGGAATGTTTACCCTGTCCCTTACTTTTGGAAACTATTCTACCACATCCAATGTTGTGAAACCCTGAGCATTTTCCATTCCATATATATATATTAACAGATTTTTTTACTCTTCTCCTCTATTTGTGTGTTATTTGGGGCAAAAGTAATGTCAAGGCATTATTCTGGATGAGAGTGGGAAGATTGTTTTGTAGCACATATTTGCATACACATTGGATTCTTTTTCCTATTTTCCATTCGAAATACTACATCCCTGACACTAATCCATATCCTACTAGACTAGGACTACTAATTCTAAAATGATAAGGAAAACAACAAAACAGAATAGAAATTCAAAATTTCAGAAGAGGCATGGTGTATAGTTGGACTTGCCTTTGCAGGATAAAAGGCAGCTGTAAAAAATCTAGTAAATTTTTAATTGAAATAGTTCTCCATGTGTTTTAAAGTTAACAAATATGTGAATTTCTGTCTCCCTTTCTCTGTAGCCTCTTCAGCACATGTATTTTTATATGCAAATATAGAATCCTACCTGGTATAACACGTACATATTTGTGAGGTTGCTGACTTGGCAAATACAAGTTGTGAGAAGAGATCACTCCCCAGAAACACTGTTGGAAGTGAAAATTCACCCTATGTGTGAGCTTCCTAAGAGATCAAGATTATACATAAATCTATGTTCAGTAAAATAAATATTTTTTCATCAGTGGATGATATATATTTCATGATGAATTTCGATTGGAATATATATTGCTAATTGTTAATGTCTCTGTGGTTATATATATATATATATATATATATATATATATATATATATATATATATATATATATATATATACACACTCTCCAAACTATTCAAAATATGAAATATATGATCTACATATACATTTTATCACAGAAATATTCTGGACAAAAAATGCAAAAGACACAATGTGATGGTACCAAAGCCTAAATGGAAAGTGAACATGGATTACTAAAAACATCCATGTCCAGGTTCCCTAATGCTCTCAAATGTTAATCATATTGGTGACTACATATTTGTTGCTTCCTAAGATTATATATTCAAACTCAACCCTGTTGAAAATATCTAGTCCTATGATAGACTTTATGATTTCCTAATCTCTCTAATGATATCTGCTTTCCTACATATTTTTCTAAGTTCACCATTGTTACTGACACTTCACATGTGCTGACATTGACATTCACTCTCTAAACAAAACCCTATTGTTAAAGAACTTTTATTCCAAATCCTATACACACTCTTCTTCCTAAAACTTCCAACTATCTTCCTATTCCTACCTACTATCCCTTTTTGACTAGATGTTCTCTTCAACATTCAATCGTCCAAGGTACAAGGTCCTATGCCATTGTATATAGATTTATCTGAGATATCTTAGTAGAATGTAATTCAAAGTAAAGTATCCCAATCAAGGGCCCAATGCCTTTCTGGGCTTCAAATCTTACTTAGATTTCTGTTTTCATAGATATATTTCACCTCTATATTCTTATAAATCTTAAAGGTTACCAATATTATAATTCATCCAGCAGAATGACTCTTTACCCAAATCAAAATTGTTATTAACCCTAACCATACACAATTCCCTCAATCTAACTTTACAGAAGAGCAGGGACAGAGTTGGTCTTAAAATACAGGAATGTAGGTGGTCTTCCTCCAGCTGAGAACCTCAAAGGTCCATGAATAAATGATCCCCCAAGAAGATGTAGGCAGATATGAAGGACCTGAGTGAGCAAAAGTCATCTTTCATGGCAAAAACCTGGTCAGGATAAAGAGTAGTGTCTGAATAAGCCCCTCTTTTCTTAATGTAGAGAAGATGGACAAAACCAGGCCTGTGGGGAGAGCTGTTCCCAGGTGCCTATAGTTGATATTGCATTCTAACTTGTGAAAGTGTCACAGGAAGTAGGGGCAGCCTCCATCTCATGGGACCATTGGAAGCAACTATTAGGACAAAGTGGTTGCCAAGGTAGTGGCCTCATTCAGTTTCTGAAGGAAGTGACCTCACCACACTTCCTTGTTGATGGAACTCTCTGAACATGGGATCCAGGAAGCCACGCACCCAGAGCCAGTCCCAGTCCCAGTCCCAGTCCCAGTGGTCTCACTTGTTTGGATTTACCATGGACAGATGCACTCTTTCTTGGTACCTACTGATGTGAGGATGGCCAAATCTGAGAAAATCTCTGAAGAGGGGTCTTTCCTGAGAAAGCAGGTAGTGGCTCACCGCTGACTCTTAACAACTTCACAGAGTTGGACAAGGATATCAGTTCTGAGACAGAACAGGTAATTTCAGGGGAACATAGTGTGGCCCACCAGTCAGAGTACACTCCAGATTGTCATAGACCTAGTTGCAGGAAGTAGGTGACTTTGAGGGTGTGGGTGTGAGTTTGCGGTTTTGTCTCATGTTCTGAGAATAGGTAGGAATGGCGGTTTGTTGGGTTTGGAGTGAATAACTTCTGTTCATGTATGTGGATTTATAATCAACTTTTTACAAGATTATACTCAGAAATATTCATTCACCTGAAATACATATTTGTTTCCTAGTACTGAAAACTAACTTCAGTGAATCCTGCATATAACTCCTAATATTTCTACAGTAACTGACCCAGTTTAACATCAATGCAAGTAGATTCTTATGGGACATGATATGTGTTTTGGAGTGCGTTTTAATTCAACACTGGTACATTACTATTTCTTAAGTTTATGCACATTACAGTATATATATTTCATTCACAAGTTCACAAATTTATAGGCATTTATTTCACTTTCAATCACTTCCTGCTTCAGAAAACAGGTATTCCTCCATGTTTCTTGACTGGTCTTTTCATGAGACTTCTTTCCAAACACATTATTTTTGATTTTCATAATCATTTTGAAGCAAAACTCACACATTCTTCATGAAAAGCCATAACCCTAATATTAGAATTAGACGTATAACTAGTTGTTATCAATGATTCTATATCAAAATATGATTTCTTATATATTTTCAGTTATCAATTCAATCCATTATTTAAAGTGGAAGCAGTTATATTATTTATTAACTGTATGGTCTATTAATGCATTATCTCTCTATTCATAGACAAGGGGTACACCTATTTTAACTTAGATACTAATTTATACATCTTCAAAATATTCCTAAAAGAAATGGTGGAAGAAATACTCATGTCACCAGATCTACATATACATTTTATCACAGTAATATTCTAGACAAAAAAAAAAAGTCACCCTTAAGATTGTACCAAAGCCTAAATGGAAACTGAGCATGGATTACTAAAAACTTCCATGTCCAGGTTGCCTAATGCTCTCAAATATCAATCCTATTGGCGACTACATATTTGTTTCTTCCTAAGATTATATATTCAACCTCATGCCTGTTGAAAATGTCTAATCGTATCACTCATTTTATACTTTACCTGATTTAGTAATGTCTCTATTTATATCTGCTATCCTACATATTTCCCCTGTTCATCATTGTGACTGACACTTCATGTGTGCTGACATTTACATTCACTCTCTAACCGAAACCCTATTGCTTAAGAAGTTTTGGTCTAAATCCTATACTCACTCTTCTTTCTAAACCTACCGACCATCTTCCTAATTCTTCCTACTATCCCATTTTGAGTGGATGTTCTCTTTGACATTCAATCATCAAAGGTACAAGGTCCTATGCCATTGTACATCGATTTATCTGAGACATTTGTGCAGAACATAATTCAAAGCTAAGCATACCAATTAAGGTTGCAATGCCCTTCTGGGCTTCATATCTTCCCTGGATTTCTGTTTTTATACTTATATTTCACCTATATATTCTTGTAAATATTATAGTTTCCCAATACCATTATTCATCATGCAGAAAGATTCCTAACCCAAATTGAACATGTTATTAACCCTAACCATACACTGTTCCCTCAATCTAACTTTACAGAAGAGCAGGGACACAGTTGGTCTTACAATACATGAATGTAGGCGATCTTCCACCTGTTGAGAACGTCAAAGGTCCATGCAGAAAGGATGCCTTGAGAAGATGTAGGCAGCTATGAAAACTTGAGAGAGAAAAGTCATCTTCTATGGAAAACAACCTGGTCAGCATGAAGGGATGTGTATGCATCAGCCTCTCTCTTCTTAATGTGGAGAAGATGGTCCAAACCAGTCCTAGGAGGAGAGCTGTTCCCGGGTGCCAACTGTTTATATACCATTCTAACATGTGAAAATGTCACAGGAAGTAGGGGCAGCCTCCATGTAATGGGACTCTTGAAAGCAACTGTTAGGACAAAGTGGTTGCCAAGGCAGTGACCTCATTCAGTTTCTGAAGCATTGACCTACCTCACTTCCTTGGTGATGGAACTCTCTGAACTTGGAATCCAGGATGCCAGGCACCCGGAGCCAGTCAAGTCTCAGTCCCAGGGGTTTAACTTGTTTGGATTTACAAAGGAGAGTGTTAGTCTTTCTTGGTACCTTAAGATATGAGGATGGCCAAATACCAGGAGAGCTCTGAATAGGGGCCTTTCCTGAGAAAGCAGGTAGTGGTTGACCACTGGCTCCTGAAAACTTCACAGAGTTGGGAAAGAAGAGCAGATCTGAGACAAGACAGGCCATTTCGGGGGAACATACTGTGGACACTCTGGATAGTCACAGAGTTTAATGGGGGAAGGATGTGCCTTCGTGGGTGTGGGTGTGATTTTGTGGTTTTGTCTCATGATCTGAGAATAGGTAGGAAAGGCGTTTTTTCTTTGATTTGTAGTGGACTTCTTCTAGTAAGACGTTTGACAAGGCGAGTGTTTCTATGTCTGTGTATGCTACTGTGTCCGTAGTTGTAGACATTAGAAAAGAGAATGCAACAATTGATGTGTCCTGTATAGTAGAAAGCTTCCCAGCATTCATCCTGCCCAATTTATGAATGGACTGCCGCTTTCCTTTTAAATGGGCAACACCTGCTAACTTCCTAAGTTCCTGTTTTCTTCCTGAATTCTCGCCACTCTCCAGAATTGACTCATGGTTTTTGTCCAAAATATGTACCACCTCCAAGCTCTGTGACATGTCCATGTACTGGAGAGCTGAAGGGAATAGCGAACATCTTTGAAAACTCAGATATCAGTGTGACCAGGAAAGTCTCAGTGGAGAAACCCTGCTTTGGACTTTTTCTTACCTATTGTTCTGTTGCCCTGAATGTCAGGAAGGTCTTTGCCTCAGGCTACCCCTTTGTGAACCCTGAAGAAAACAGTTTTCAAATGGAAATGAATGGGCATCACCTGTGGCTCTTTGCTTAATTGCTTTGGAAAAGGATGTGTCTGAATCAGCCTCTTGGCCCTGTGTGAGGCTGTGGCTTAGATTCTCAGCACCTGATTAATCCAAAGACAGATCCCATGTGTGCATCCAAAACCAAAATTGCCAAAAGAGCAGTTATTGTGAATGAAGTCTCTTGACTTCATTTCTAAGGTTCCTGAGGCCCATCAAGTGAGAATAGGCATCCTTTGGGTAAAATGAGTTCTTCAAAGCCCTGCGGAGGCTAGCCCAGAGGTTTTTGGTTTGTCTCATGACTCCCAATCATATAAAGAATCTATACCTGACATTCAGTAGGCCTCAATTTGGAAATGCAGAGCAGTATTAACAGCAGGCCTATTTGATCACTCCTGGTTCACAAGAAGGGTTTCCAGGCCACCCGGACTTCAGGCAAATGAGGGGCAAGGGAGCTTATTTTTCACACCATCTTGGGCTGCACCCCTCATGGAAAACTCCAGCCAGAAGTTATGATGAGTGTCTATATGTAAGAAGATGAGGGCCCTGTGGGTGTGTTTTGGTTTTCATTGTGGTCATTTTTGTGGCGGTTGGAAGAGATGACTGGGCCTACCTGGGCTTGAACTCTGGTGTGATTCCTCTTAGAGACTGAGTTCTGGAACTGACCTCAGAGAAGTACTGCCATGAAATGTGTTGGGATTTTAGAAGGCCACACATCAGAATCGCCCTTGGAAACTGAGATCAAGGTCCAGGGAGGCTTTCCACAGGGCACTGGGAATCTCAGCGAGGATATCACATGATTTTATTCTTAAAGACTTGGCAGCCAAAGTTGAGAGTCTAAACACACATGGACCTCACATTGTAGACCTCAGTGATCCTGGCTTCATGTGAACTTTTGGCCACACTTTGGGAAGCTTGCCTGTGAGTGTTCTCCAGAGATTTCATTGAAATGAGCTTCCTCACCATATAATGTTTCCTGCATGAATTGAAACCCACAGTAACTCCAACTTCATCCTTCAAAAATGGCTAAATAAATACCATCAAATTTCTGAAATTCCCAGACCAGGTGGCACTGGAGAACCTTTGGATATCCTGTTGCTGATCATGAGTGAAAGAATTCCCCACACAAAGACACGTCGCTAGGAGAATTCCAATTTTATTGCAAAAAGCTGTGTGCTTATATAGAACTAAAGGGGTGATGGTAGGGCTTAGATAAATGGCAGGCCACCCATTTATTGGCAAGTTCTTTCAGATATCAGCTCCGGAGCCAAGGAATTAGTTCTCATTGGGGCTAAGGTTCCCCGCCAGAGAGATTTGAAATTGGCGCCGACGGGAGAGTTCACACGGGCGGGAACTTTTTGCATCACTGCAGAAAAGAGGAAGGTAGGAAGAAGAAGTCCTTAGGCACCATGTTGGGGTTTTTACTCTGGGGAATGGCTGCCGTTTATACTTTTCCCAACATTCCTCCCTTTTTGTTTTCTTAGGAAGTGTGGCATCGTTGGTCAGATCAGGCTGCTTCTTGCTGTTTGGGGGCGCTGTGGGGCCTAGAATGGGAAGTGGAGGAATTCTCGGGCGGCAGGTCTGGGGATATCATGGCAGCCAGAAAGAAAACCCAGTGGCTACAGACAGCTACTTCCATAGGGGTGAAGTCTATGAAAGTTCCCTGAAGCCACAAGTTGTCGATGGCATTGAACCAGTCCTGGATGAAGGAGTTTGTTGGTATCAGTCACTGGTCCTGTTTCAGAGACTCTGGGAAATACTGGAAGCGTTGCCTGGACATGGCGTCACCAGCACCTGAAGAAGATCAGAGCGAATAAGAACAGAATTAAGATAAAAATTAAAGCAAAGGTCAATTTTTGGCAGAAGTACCATGTTGGGGGACTGACAGAAAAGAGGCCAAGGGCCATGAGGAAACTTAGAAGGTCATCAAGACTCATAAATCCAGGATGGCAGATTAAAAGGTTCTCCTAGCTCGTTGTCTCTCACCGTCTGATGTCCGTTGCATTCCATCGTGCCTGGTAGTGAGCTTCAGCACTGAGTGAACTGTTCTCTTGGAGATGTTGGGGGTTCATCGGTCATCAGAGGCTGCTAGTGCCTAAGCAAAAGCTGGTTGAATGTTTGATTAGAAATTCTTTTGCATTTGAGTTTGAAGGCACTTCATTATGCAGGGCAAGAGAGCACAAAAAAGGAGCATCCCAATAAGGGGCCCCAAGATTAGTAGTAAGTACATGGCAAGAAAGGATTGGAAGAACCCCGTTATGGGATTGGAGGAGGTAGGTTTGAGCAATTGGGTCGATAATTCCTGCAATTTAACAACATTTTTTTCTATTAACCCAGATTCATTAACATAATTGCAACATTCCTCTCTGAGGAACAGGCATGTTCCCCCTTTTTCTGCAATGAGAAGATCAATTGCCCTTCGGTTCTGTAAAGCCAGTTGTGCCAATGAAGTAACCACCACTGCAAGGAGCCCAGAAACTGAGCAGTGGTATCAAGTGCTTCCTGAAGTTTTTGTTGCAGGTCATTGGATGCCCATAGAGCATGACCTATAGCTTCACCAGAGAGTTTGAGACTCGCCACTGAGGTTGTTAATGTGAGGCCTACCAGAACCGGCAGAAAGACTGCCCTAAGGGTGCAGGAAGGTAGGGCCACCTGTCGGAATTCGATGGGAGTATACAAAGACAGCTGAGGAACTACCATAACCAAGAAACAGGTGCCAGAGACATTGATCGTTGAGGTACTTATAGACCCGTTACACCAGAGAAAATGTCCAGGTTTCATAAATCAGGGCTCGATGGGGTGCTAAAGCTCAAGGAACAAATGGGTAAAGAATTCATTATTGTCAGGTGGAAACAGATGAAAGGAAATAAAGTATTGGTGTAATAACTTTCCCATAGTGGGATACGTGTCACATGTAGGGGTTTTCCTTTCTTAGAGAAATTGTAGGTTTTTGCTGAAATATTTCCTGCCGCTAATGGGACCGCTGCTAGAAGTGGACGACTAAGTGAAGCACAGAGAAAGAACTGAGAAGTAGGCACAGAAAGAGGGGTGGAGTTTAATAATCAAAGAGTTTGGTGTAGCAAATTGAGCCATGTGGGAGGGGGACCTGAGGGGGTTGAAGGCTCTGAATCCTCTTTGAATGAGCTATGGATAAGATCTCGAAGTTTTGATTCTGACTCCTTAATGTGTTCGACTACCTGGATGGTTGCCTTAGGTGGCGTAATCAGGGTGCGGCCAACAGTCATCCACATTGTGGGTCTGGCTGAGGTTGTCCGAGCATAGACAGCAAACTCAACATAGTCCCAACGTTTGGCCTTGGGGTCAGGTATATCTAAAGTATACCATCCATTGTTATCGGATGAAGAGCCTTTATGCCACTTTAGGTAACTAGAAGTCCACCCTTCATGGTAACCAAGTGAGTGGTAAGAATAGCTACCACGTTCATCATGGAACCTGCATGACTTATAGGGGCACCCATTATATATCTCAGGCCACCAATGACAATAGTCTTTGGTTTGATGAAAAAGGAAGCAAATGAAAGGCCAGTTCCAGCTACCAGGGACGAAGGTCCTTGAAGGTGACAATTTTAGGAAAATAGATGTGCAGTTGTGAATGAAGCAAGCAGTTGCATCCACTGTGTGGACATTCTGCATGCCATGTTCTGAGTATCATTCCCGAAGAGTGAAAAAATACATGGTAGCAGAGGAGGGTAAATACCAGTCCCGACAGAGCACAGAAAAAAAGCAGAGCACAAAAACAAGCAGTTAGAGAAGACTAGGGTGTTGGGAGAGCTCATTGTGCCTTCTTTAAGAGGAATTGTTCTGCGGGGAAGACCGTGTTAGCCGCAACTTAAATGGGTGAGATGGGTGTGGAGAGCAGGAGTAAAAGGGAGGTTCAGGAGGTGATTCTTGGAGTTTCTCTGGAGTGGTCCTGTCGTCATCAGGTGGGGCCTCTTGGTGATATGGCTTCAACCTAGATATGTGAATCCAAGGGGTGAGACAGTTGTCTGATAAGGAGAGTTAGGTGGAGTTGGGGGGTACAGAGAATGACAGGATAGGGGCCTTCCCATTTTGGGGCAAGAGGCCCGTTGTCCTCTGGGGTATTATAATAGACTAGACTCCCAGCTGTTAAGGGAGGAGTGTTTGGAGCGGAGACTGGGTCCAGAAGAAGCCAGTCCTGATATTTCCAGAGTTCCGAGCGAAGATAAAACAAGAGAGGCAAAGACAAATCTCGGGTGAGAGGTCCTTGTGAAATGACCAACCCAGGGGGTATAAGAGGTCTTCCATACATTATCTCAAAGGGAGACAGTAAAGATTGTTTTTAGGGAGAGCTCTGATTCGAAACAAATCCAAGGAAAGAAGTTTGACCCAGTCTAAGTTTAATTCCATTGTCAATTTGGTAAGGACTTCCTTTAGAGTACGATTTACCCTTTCCACTTTCCCTGAAGCCTGAAGGTGATATGGACACTGAAAATGCCACTTGAAGTAGAGGGCTTGAGAGACCTTTTGTGTGATCCTAGAAATAAACTCAGGGCCATTGTCAGATTGTAGGAAAGTGGGCATTCCAAACCTGGGGATGATGACTGTCAGAAAGATTGAAGCTACAATGGAAGCCTTTTTATTGGAAATGGGAAATGCCTGAACCCAACCAGAGAAAGTGTCCACAAAGACAAGGAGGTATTTAGTGTGCCATACTTTGGGCATGTTGGTGAAGTGTACCTGCCAGTCAGCAGTGGGAATGTGTCGCCGGGCTTGGTGGGAAGGGAAAGGTTTGGGCCTTAAAAAAGTATGAGGGTTGGTTCGCTGACAGATCTGACAATTAGAGGCTATATTCTGTAGCATGGCTTTGTCAGAGGGGGTGAGGGAGAAGAAGCTCTGTAAAAAGAGGGTCAAGGACTGAGAATTGGAATGGAATAGAGTATAAAGAAACTTGAAAAGATCCTTGTTCTTACTGGAAGAAGTAGTGGCTTCAGATGAGATGTCTAAAGTGGCCATTATATGTCCCCCAGGGGGGGCAATAACTGGAAGTGGTGGTAGCCATTCGTGCTGCCTGGTCAGCTTTGGCATTGCTCTCAGTGATAAGAGAGCCGTCCTTCTGATGAGACCTACAATGGACAACTCCCAACTGGGTGGGTAAGTGGGAGGCCTCTATCAGATTGGTTATAAGAGCCGAATTAGTGATCGCATTACCTTTGGTGGTAAGTAGTCCTCGCTCCTTTCATATTGCAGCATGGGAAAATAAGATATGGAAGACATATTTTGAGTCAGTATAAAGGGTGAGGGATTTGCCTTGTGCTAGAAGGCAGGCACGAGTGGCTGCTATAAGTTCAGTCTGCTGGTTGGTAGTTCCTGAAGGTAGAGCTTTGGCCTCTATAATCTC
This sequence comes from Callospermophilus lateralis, assembly GCF_048772815.1. Lineage (NCBI taxonomy): Eukaryota > Metazoa > Chordata > Mammalia > Rodentia > Sciuridae > Callospermophilus > Callospermophilus lateralis. The sequence goes on from NW_027516629.1 coordinate 35,415, forward strand.
AGTGGCTGAAACTACAGTGTATCCAGAGTAATGAGTGCCATTCTGCCTAAAGAAACTGACGTCAGTGAACCAGATAAGGTCAAGCTTGGTGAGTGGTCCCTCAGAAATGGAAGAATGACAGGGGAGGAAATCATCTAAGGTTTCCAAGCAATTATGAATTGTTGTGTTAGACGTGGGAGTCATTGAGAGCAGTGAGGCAGAGTTCAGTGCAGAGCAGGGGAGGAAAGTAATATTAGGGTTTTCCAGAAATGAAGTGAGGAGCGACAGAACTCTGGATGGAGGAAGGGTTTGAAGGCCCTTATAAGCTAAAAGATCCTTCAAGTGATGTGGGGAGTGAATAGTTCAAGGGGCCCCAAAAGTCAGCTTAGAGGCTTCTTTGTGTAAAATTTTTTCAGCAGCCAGAGCTTTTAAGCAAGGGGCCCACCCACAGATGGTAGGGTCTACTTTATTGGACATATATGCCAGAGGTGCAAATGTAGGCCCATAGTTTTGACCTAAGACCGCAAATGCGTGCTCCCCTTTTTCATGGACATATAGATGAAATGGTCTTGAAAGATCAGGAAGGTGAAAGGCAGGTGCCTTTAAGAGGAGTTGCTGAAGCCTGCAGAAGTGGTAGTTAGGGGAGGAGGCAAGAGATTCACTAGTGGGTCCCTTTGCTAGGTCATACAGGTTTTTGGCTAGAAGAGAATAATTTGGGATCCAGGCCATAAAATAAATGCTAGTCCTAGGAATGATAGTATTTCGGCTTTTGTATGGGGCACTGGAAGATCAGAAAGGAGTTGCCTCCTATCCAGTGTTATTTCCTTTTTTCTAGGTGTAAGGCAAAAAACAAGATAGATGAGAGAAAACTGGAAAACATGGCCTTGTGGGGAGACACCCTATATCCCTTGTATGCTAGGGAATTAAGAAGCTGGGCAGTGTGGGATTGAGAGTGTTCCCAAGAGGGACTGCATAGAAGAAGGTCATCGACATATTGAAAAAGAGTAGAGTCAGGACAGGTCGGGTGAAAGGATGTGAGGTCCTGGGCAAGAACTTGGCCAAAGAGATGGGGCCTATCCCTGAATCCCTGTGGGAGGACAGTCCAGGTAAGCTGACGAGAATGGCGGGTGTGAGGGTCAGTCCACGTAAAAGCAAAGATATCCTGAGATTCTGATGACAAGGGAATAGAAAAGAATGCATCTTTTAAATCTAGGACCGAGAAGTGGGTAGTAGTGGCATGGATCTGAGAGAGGCAGGTGTAAGGGTTGGGCACTAGCTGGTGGATGGGGACCACAGAGGAGTTGACAAGGTGAAGGTCTTGAACCAGACTGTAGGACCCGTTAGGTTTCTTAACTGCCAGAATGGGGGGTGTTGAAAGGAGATTGTGTAGGCCTAAGATACCCCTTTCATAATAAATCCTGGATGATGGGTTCTAATCCGAGGAGGGCTGTGGTTGTGAGTAGATATTGTGGTTGACTAATATATCTTGAAGGGTCGTGTAAGACAATATGAATAGGACTTCATTTAGCCATAGAGGGTGTACTTGTGTCCCAAACCTCAGGGTTAACTGGTTTAGATAGTCGTGGGAGACTGCATGAAGGAGGTGTATCTGCCCCTAGGAACATCATGAGGAAATGAGAGGTAGGATAATGTGGGGTGATATGTGAATGGTGACTTTTAATAGTGAGAGTATGTCATTAAGACATGAAGGCCATATGGGGTTTCTGGGTCGAGTTTTGTGTACTGTTGAAGGGCCTTGGTTAGTCTATCCTGGAAATCTGAAGGTGTTTCCTCCTTCTTTTGAATGACCTCCTGCACCTTTTGAAAATTAACAGCCTTGCGGGTGGCCTTTTTCATCCCCGCCAAGAGACAGGATGTAAAAAGGTCACAAAACTGTAAGCCTTCACGGGTGTTGTAATCCCATAGGCGATCCTGCTCTGGGAGAGCATGAGGGCCTGTGGGGTGGGTAGGATTGGTCCTATGATTTTCATCAGCATGGGCTTGGGCTAGCTCCCAGACTCATTGTCTTTCTTCGGGGAGAAGTGTATTGGCCAAGAGCATGTAGATGTCATGATGAGTGAGGCTACATACTTGCAGGACCCATTGAAACTCCCGAATGTAAGTGGTGGGGTCAGTGGTGAAAGAGCCTAACTTCCTCTCTAGCTGAGTAATGTCCAACATGGAAAAGGGAACGTGGACTCTGATGACACCCTCGGGACCAGCTACCTCACGAAGGGGTGCAATTGTCTTGGGGGTGGGAAGGAGTCCCTTAGACCTGGTAACAGGAGGACTGAAAGAGGCAGGTGGTGGACAGGAAGGAGAGGGACAGGAAGGGAGTGTCTCTGTGGAGGAGGAAGAGTTGGAGCAGGCAGAAGAGGGAGAAGGGGAGAGGGATGAAACGGAAGGCAGAGGATCCATGAAATTAGGCAGAGGAAGAGGAAGGTATAGCGGGAGAGAAGGGGCAGAAGGGGCTGGGGGATAAGGTGGGGGTTCATCTGCTTGGTCGAATGAGGAAGAATCTGTGAAGTCAGGAATAGAAGTAGGGGAAGAGAGGGGTTTTCAAGCAAAGAGGACCTGAGAGGGAGGGAAAAAGGAGCAGAGAGCAGGGTGCTGTGTGTGAAGGCTAAAACCTTCAATGCAGGGAATCTCCCTCCACTTTTTCAGATGCTGGCAGTAGTTAAAAAGGTCCCGGAAGAGGTTTGGATCTAAGGAGCCTTCTGGTGGCCAATGATTGCATTATCCAGTGGATATGTATGCCAATCATGGGTACAGAATTTGATTAAAAGTTTGGGCTTGATGTCTGGTGTGAGGGAGAGTGTGGCCAGATTTTTTATTAAACATTTGAGAGGTGAGTCTTCAGGTGCAGACTAAGAGGTGCCCATAGTCACAGGGAGAGATGGAAGAGAGAGAGAGAGAGAGAGAGAGAGAGAGAGAGAGAGAGAGAGAGAGAGAGAGAATAGGAGTAAGCAAGAAAGACAAAGAGAAAACCCGGGCTGGAACGGCTCCCAGGAAGCTCAGGGCAAACGGAGGTCAGGTGGGTGTCCCCAAAATGACCAGCCATCACGAGGAAAAACAGAGGGCACTACCTGGTCATCACCAGTGAAGTGCGATCTGTGAAACCAAAAGGAATTGGAGCCAAGGGCAACCTGACGTCAGGAAAGTTTTCAGCTGCAGCAGAAGAAGTCAGTAATGAAAACAAAACTCTGGCTCTGAAAGAATGCAGTTCCAGGCCGGGAGTTAAGTTTTCCCAGAGCAGAGAGGCAGCTTCAGCCAGACACAGCAGCCCCACAGGATACAGCAACTCTAGCCGGCAGCAGCAGCGGCAGTGGAGCAGGAAAATCCATAAAGCCTCTCGTGTAAACTCAGAAGCCTCATGCCACAAAAAGAAACGGAACACCAGAGGGTCCACTGCAACTAGTAAAGGTCTTAGTGGGAGGAATTCCCTCTCCCCTACCAGGCGTCTGGAGTGTGCCTGACGATCACGGTCACAAAACCAGTGGCAGCCTGAAGGGAGTTGGCGAGCCTGGTTCATGGGAGGATTACTTACATCAGATCAGTGGTGAGTGCAGAAAGCTGGCGTCTGAAAAGAGCGGACTAGGGCAGAGTGTCTCGGCGGAGTTTGGGAGGGGGCTCTTGTTGGAAAGAGCTCACCTGTATCCTCTCACGGGGCACCAGAATGAAAGAATTCCCCACGCAAAGACACTTCACCAGAAAATTCCAATTTTATTGCAAAAAGCTGTGTGCTTATATATAACTAAGGCGGAGATGGAAGGGCTTAGACAAATGGCAGGCAACCCATTTATTGGCAAGTTCTTTCAGATATCATCTCCGGAGCCCAGGAATTTGTTCTCATTGGGGCTAAGGTTCTCCTCCAGCGATATTTGAAATTGGAGGAGGCGGGAGAGTTCACATGGGCGGGAACTTTTCACGCCACTGCAGAAAAGAAGAAGGTAGGAAGAAAAAGTCCTTTGGCGCCATGTTGGGAATTTTCTCTGGGTTATGGCTGCCGTTTATACTTTTCCCAACAATGAGTATACCAGACAGTGCCTTGATTGACTGGTTTTCATAAAAATGGTTTTTAACAGAGATGCCAGAAAGTTGCATCCTGCTGAGTAGTGGGCCTAGAGCAATGGTGGGCAGGTGTGTGATAAAACATCTGTGGGGTGGCCATGTGGATCTGCCATTGGCTTCCAAATGGCTTGTGACTGACATGGTGAAGCCAGCAGACCCTTATATGTAAAGGCATCTTGATATATGGAGAAGTTTCAGGACATTGTTCAGAATGAGGTTGCTATAGTCAAGGAGGCAAGCTATGTGGGATAGAAGTCTTGTTCTTTTATTCTCCTGCAGACCCTGACCCACCACACGTTACAGAACTCCCTCCCGCACTGTGTCCCAGTTGAAAACCTTGCATATCATCAAGCAAATACAAAACTCCCAGTGCAACAACAAGAAACACCATGAAAATGGAGGATGACCATATGGTTTCACAGTCCACATGGTAGACATTTAGCCCCCAGTGGCCACAGTTTACCTAAAAAGAGAGAATTCAGCACTGCTGACTCATGTTCATTGAAAAAGAAGAAACCATGTCCTCCAGGTCTCATAGATTCAGTCACAGCTTTGATGGTCTCACTAGAAAGGAAGCTAAAGCTCCTGACAACAACATATGTTTCAAGTGCCCAACCTCACAGGCAGATTCTCAAGAACTCTCTAGGCCAGTAGACCTCCATGTTTGTGGAGTGTTTACGGTGTCCTTTACTTTTGGAAACTCCTCTACCACTTCTGAGGTTTTGAACTCCTGAGCATATTCCATTCCAGATATGTATTCACAGATTTTCTAACTCTTCTCTTCTAATTGTGTCTTACTTAGGGCAAAGGTATTCTCAAGGCATTGTTCTGGATGAGAGTGGGAAGATTTTTGTGTAGCACATATTTACATACACATTGGATTCATTTTCAAATTTTCCATTTGAAATACTGAACCCCTGATACTAACCCATACCGTACTAGACTCTGACTCCAAATCCTAATATGATGGAGAAAAATAACCCAAATAGAATAGAAATACAAGCAGTTCACAGGAGGCACGGTGTATATTTGGTCTTGCCTTTTGCATGATATAGGGTAGGAGTTATAAATCTTGTCAATTTTTTGTTGAAATAGTTCTTCATGTGTTTGGAAAGTTAACAAATATGTGAATTTCTGTTTCCCTTTCTCTGTAGGCTATTCAGCACATGTATTTTCATATGCACATATAGAATCTTGCCTGGTATCACACGTACATTCCTGTGAGGTGGCTAACTTGGCAGATACAAAGTGTGAGAAGAGATCACTCCTCCAAAATGCTTTTGGAAGTGAAAATTCGAACTGTGAGTGAGCTTCCTAGTTGAACAACATTATACATAAATCCATGTTCAGTAAAATTAATATTTTTGGATCTGTAGATGATATATATTTCATGATGAATTTTGATTGGCATATATATTGCTACTTTTTAATGTCTTTGTTTGTGTTTTGTGTATATATATATATCTCCAGATTTTTTAAAATATGAAATATATGCATCTTATTATTCACTCCCTACATTCATTCATGTTCATGTATGTGGATTTATAGTAAACTTTCACAAGATTATTCTCAGAAGTATTCATTCACCTGAAATACATATTTTTTTTCCTAGTTCTGAAAACTAACTTCAGTGAATGTTGCATACAAATCCTAATATTTCTCCAGTAACTGACCCAGTTTAACATTAATGCAAGTAGATTCCTATGGGACATGATGTATATTTTGATGTTAGTTTTTATTCAACACTGGTTCATTACTATTTCTTCAATTTATGCACATCATAGTATATATATTTCATCCAGAAGTTAGTAAATTTATATGCATTTGTTTCGCTTTCAATCACTTCTTGCTTCAGAACACATGTATTCCTCCATGTTTCTTGTCTGGTCTTTTCATGAGACTTCTTCCCAAACACATTATTTTTGATTTCCATAATCACATTTGAAGCAAAACTCACACACTCTTCATGATAAACCATAACCCTAATATTACTATTAGATGTATAACTCGTTGGAATGAATGTATGTATATCAATATAAGATTTCCTGTATTTTTTCAGATATCAATTCGATCCATTATTTAAAGTTGGAACTAGTTATATTATTTATTCACAGTATGGTCTACTCATGCATTATCTCTATATTCATAGACACAGAGTACACCTATTTGTACACCCAATACTAATTTTATGTCTTCAAAATATTGCTGCAAGAAATGGTGGAAGAAATACTCATGTCTCCTGATCTATATATTCATTTTATCAAAGTAATATTTTGGACACAAAAAGCAAAGGTCTCACTTATGATTGTACCAATGTAAAAGTCGTTCTAGCATTGGAGGAAGAGACAACCAAGAGACTGTCTCATGCAACAGCAAAGGGTTTATTGGGGGTCCAGCATGCTGGGGCTCAGACCTAATTTGAATAGAGCCAAGAGCCCTTAGAACATCTTAAGCAGAGCTTACATACTTAACTTGGAGAGGGAAGGGAAGAAAGTTTATTGGTGGTTCAAGGCGAATGGACGGTTTGTGTGCAACTGAGTGAGGGATTACATTCTGCAGTTTGGCATTTGGGGACAGCACATTCTGGGAACAAGATTACCAAACAGTTCTCAAGATTTCAATAGTGTTTTGTTAAGAATACAGAAAAACAGGAAGTGACAAATACCTATTTTATTAATCTTTCATTCCCTACTTCTTCTTCTGGTTACGTTTAATCATAAAAGTGAACATTGAGGGGTGTCACATTTTATGTCTGCTAGTGGGGTATATTGTTGTCTGATTACCAAAATTTAACTTGTCCAATTTGAGCTTGAAGAAATGAAACTACACGGTGGAGCAAACAGGGTCTAGAGTTAGCAATAATATGATGATTATTAATGGACCGGCCAAAGCTGATAAAAGCGTAGTTTACCAGGGGGACTGTGTGAACGAAGACTGTAACCACCCTTTTGGGGCCTCTCTCTCTCATTGATGCGCTTTAAGGCGTCTTCTCAATTTACTCATAGATAATTTTACAACCAGTATGATCGGAATAAAAACAACATTCTTCCCTCAATACAGCACAATGGCCCCCTTTTCTCATGAAGAGGAGGTCCAACCCTCGCCTTTTCTGTAAAACAACTTCAGAGAGAGATTTTAAAGATTCCTGTAAGGCTGTGATGGAGGTTTAATATCTTTAAGCTTTGTTCTACTGCTGCTTCTAATTGGGTCATTTGTTGTGTTCCATGGACTACGGCAGTGGTTCCTGTGCCCAGCCCTGCAGCAACTTCTATTCCTAATAGGATGGCTAAAGTGAGGAATACAGATTCCCGGCAGAACCGGGTTGTATGCCCCCCGCTATTTGATCTTAATGAACCTGCATCATGATAGAGCACTCTGGGAAACATCTGCACCATTACATAATTAATTGCACGAGTTGACAATTTTATGAAAACATAAACAACGTTTAAGTATATAGAATAATACTCTTGTTGGTATGGACAGGGCAAGGCACATAAGATAGCACCGAAAACAGAGAAACAGTCCTATTTGTTTGCAACCGGATATAGAGGGCATTGCTTCTGTTGTAATCAATTAATCCCTTGAACCCCAAGTTTAGGTAGTTTTAGAATTTTGTACCCAATATGTAATGGAAGGGGCTCAGAAGTTCACAGTCTGCAGAAGTCCACAAAAAGCAGTTTTTGTTTCTGTTTTTTTTTTTCCCTCTGTTCTGCGCAAGTTAACTTTTTAAGAACACCTAGGAGAGGGAGAGCTTTTTTCTTCTCTTTTTTGTTTTCTCCCTGCCAGCTGTTACCATGGGGTCCAGTTGGTAACTTCTTTATCTTACAAATGTAGCCATCCCTGTGAAGCCCCAGCACAAGGCCAGAGGCCTTGTTCACATATTTTGTGAAAAATTAGTAAGGGGGTGTCTAGCTTAGGAGTGCTGATTTTTCCAGCCAGTTGCCAAGTAGAACAGGCAACATGAAAAGAGGAAGTTTGTCTACACTGAACTCTTTTATAGGGACTCTTTTGCTGAAAGTCCTAAAGTCAGCCTTGGTGAAGAATTTTGGAGAAGGTCACTTAAGACTTTTTTGTGGGCCTTTTACAGAGGGGAAAGATGGGGAAGGCGGGGGGTGAGAGCAGCTACGTGGATCTGTGTATGAGAAAGGAGAGATGTAAAAGAATAATGAGAAAGGGGTTTGGGATTTTCCTAGCAACAAAATCGTGAGCAGTAGAACAGGTAGAGCAGAGGGGAAGACGGGAGTGAGTATCCCAAAATGTCTCTGAGGGACTTTAAATTCTTAGTAACCTGTTTTCAGTAATTGTGGTAAGCCATTGTTGTAGATTGTGGCTGCCATTAGAAGATGGCGCCAGCTTCCACTGTGGCCTGTGATAAACAAATTCTTTTGTGGAGAGTTGGCACGCTATCCCTTGCCACCCTATAAGAAAGATCCACGCGGCGGCTTAAGATTGGTACGTGGGAGGCTTTATTAGGCTGTGCTTGGGCTCTAAGGAAAGGAGAGGAAGGTCACTAAAAGATACTTTAATCAAGGCCTGAATAAACTGCTGAAAGAAGATTCCTGAGTTGCGTCTTCCTTGCGGGCAAGGGGTCGCGACAAGTGGTGCTGAAAACCCAGGAACCAGAAATTTCAGCAGTCAGGGGTGGTGCACCAATTAGTCCCAGGTAAGTTGGGACCCGCAGGTAAAGCGGAGATCAGTCCTAGATAATTGGGACCCGCGGTTAAAGTGGAGATTAGTCCTAGGTAATTGGGACCCGCTGTCAAAGCGGCAGCTCCTCTGTAAAGCCAGAGAGAGCATTAAATCTTATTGCAGCTGCACTGTGTACTTTCGCTCTTACTTTCACTCTTGTTTTTTGTGTGTCTTTTGTTGTGTCATGGGTGCCATATCTTCAAGTCCGCTTCTCCTGGCCCTAGATAACCTGTTACGTTCCAAGGGCCTAAAAGTGAAACGTAGTACTTTACAGAGATTTTTACAGAAGACAGATATTGTTGCACCATGGTTCGCATTTTCTGGCATCCTTACTATACCTAGCTGGGATAAGTTAGGCACAGACCTTGACTTTGCTTCTGAGCGGGGCATATTAGATGGTGGGGTGATACCCCTTTGGAAGATGATCCGTAGTTGCCTCGCAGATAGCAGATGTCAGGAAGCACTTACTAAAGGACAAGAAGTTTTAGAGCAATTACATGAAGAAAGATCAGAAATGGCAGGCAGTGAGGTATTTCAGGAGGGTGGGAGTGTGCAGAGCGAGAAACAGGGGAGGAAACAATTATCTCCGGCAGGCAGTGACGTATTTCAGGAGGATGGCAGGGTGTGGAGCGAGAAACAGGGGAGGAGGCGATTGTCTCTGGCACGGAGTGAAATATTTCAGGAGGAAGGGAATGTGCAGAGCGAGAAACGGGGGAGGAAACGCTTGTATCCAAATCTCAGTACACTGCGCACACTCCCATGCAAAAGTGGGTCAGAAGAGGAGGAGAATGAGGAGGAGGAGCTCGGGAGACTGTCTCGTCAGCTAGGGAGTCTAACTATGGGAGAAGGGAACAAAAATAAACAGGAGCGCAGAAAAAAAAAAAAAAAGAAAAGAAAAAAAAAGATCCTCCGGACCCGCCGCCGTATGGTGGGGGTGTTTCGAGAAGAGCTTTCCATGCCCAAACATAGAGGGGGCTGTTAACATTTTTACTGATGGTTCCAAGTCTGGAATGGGAGCCTACATAATTAATGACTCTCCCCCTATCCAGCATCAATTTGCTCCTGGAAATCCACAATAGGTAGAACTACAAATTGTTATTGAAGTTTTTAAACAGTGTTCTTTTCCTTTTAATCTTATTTCGGACTCCAGCTATGTGGTACAAGCACTAAAAGTCCTGGAGGCCGTGGGAACTATTAGTGATGCCCATAATGTGTCTGTTTACTTTACTCAGCTTCAACAGCTTATCTCTAACCGCACTGCTTCTTTTTATCCAATGCACATCAGGGCTCACACCTCTCTTCCTGGTCCGTTATCCCAAGGTAATGCCTGTGCGGACTTAGCCACCAGAGGTCAATTGATATGCTTGGCTTCCTCCTTAGAGGGGGCTAAGTTGTTTCACCAAAACTTCCATGTTAATGCATTAACGCTGCGCAGGCGTTTTTCCATTTCAAGAGCGGATGCTCGGCAGATAGTATTGCAATGTCCCCATTGTGTCACATTTCTTCATCCCCCTAATTATGGAGTAAACCCACGGGGATTAAAGCCATTGATTGTTTGGCAAATGGATGTGACACACATACCTGACTTTGGTAACCTTAAATATGTGCATGTTTCCGTTGATACGTGCTCTGGAATTATCCATGCTTCTGCTTTATCGGGAGAAAAGGCACGTAATGTCATTACTCACTGTTTAGAGGCATGGGCAGCATGGGGTGCACCTGCATCCCTTAAGACTGATAATGGACCTGCTTATACTGGCAGACAATTTACAGCTTTTTGTTCTACTATGGGAGTGCAACTTACTCATGGTTTGCCTTATAATCCTCAAGGACAAGGCATTGTTGAGCGTGCTCATCGCACCTTAAAGGAAACTTTACAAAAACAGAAAGGGGGAATAGGAGCTAAACACACTCCTAAAGAACGCCTGTCCTTAGCTCTCTTTACCATTAATTTTTTGAATTTGGATATTCATGGTCGCTCTGCGGCCGATAGACATGTGTCCCCTCAGCCCTCTGTGATTGGTTATGTTAAGTGGAAGGATGTTCTCACGGGCCAATGGAACGGCCCTGACCCCGTGCTGACATGGGCACGAGGATCTGTATGTGTTTTTCCCCAGGATCGTACGGAACCATTGTGGGTCCCTGAACGCTTGACAAGAAGAGTCTCGACATCAACTGACCAGCAACAAGAGATACCACAACAATCCTGTGATGAGGATCTTCATTCTGCTAAGTGCTCTGGCTCTGGTGCTGGTGCCGATGGCACAGCGACACCAATGCGGTGGTGGGCAGTGGCACGGGCATGGCCAATGCCGATGCTGGTTCATGGTAATTCTAGTGTCCTCCCCACTCTTTTTTCAACCTCATGTGAGATGTCTGCTCCCTGTGCCTCTCCTAGAGGGGACATGGAGAGAATTTTTAATCAATCTCAAGTTAATCTCACAGGAGTTTTTTGTTTCAGCCTTAGAAACGCTAATTGCATTAGCCTTAAGACCAAAAATTTGACTAACTGGGAGGACCCATTGCGGTCCAATCAGGTCTCAGGAAGCATTATCAGTGCTGTATTGAGCAAGGTAGCTTCGGGGAAGCAATCAGGCTCAGGGACCCCCGCAAACAGCAGCTCTGCTCTTAACATAACTACCTTGGCTATTATCTCCGAGGTACTAATCCCAGTGCCTCCTTCTTCTAGTAGTATTTATAATGCCACTCATTTTAAGGCCTCTCCTTACTGTTCCCCTAATCTTGATTTCCCCCCAACATTTACGCCTTGTCAGGATCATTCTTGGGAGAAACATCAAGTTGCTAAAGGTTTCTCCCTTTCCCCCTCTCTTAATAGGTATGTTTATAACTTTAACAATAGTGCCAGCTCCTCTACAGGAGTAGGTTGGTCCTGGTTTCAATGGCTGATTTCTAATGAAAAGGGGGCTTCAGCTGATATTTCTGCACTGGCTCAATTGGTAGGAGCCAAAAGTTGGCTGGCTAAAATTTCTGGTACTGTTAGGGAAAGTGAACAAGGTAATAGACTTACATCTGTTTCATTCAACTCTCTGTTGTATAATGCCACATTGCCTCCTGCAATGGTCTGTGTCCAATCCCCCTTCTTATTCCTTTTGGCTAAGGCCACCTCATCGGGGATGCTGGATTGTTCTCATACTACCTGTCTCTTATCTGAGTGTTGGAATGGTTCCTGGACTGTAACAGTGGTTATGAAAATTCCAACTTTTGTCCCAATCCCAGTCACTGCAGATCCTGATAAATTCCCTATTGTTGAGCTACTTAGAGTCTGCAGAGATTTTGGAATCACAGCGGCTATAGTGACAGCCGTGGCGATATCTGCTGCTGCAGCGGTTACGACCGGAGTGGCTATGGCCAATCAAGTACAAACTGCTGCCACCATTAATCAAGTTGTCCAACAAACTTCCACTATACTTGAATCCCAAAATACAATTAATCAACATATTTTGTCAGGGATTTCAGCTGCCAACCAAAGAATAGATTTACTCCAAGCTCAGGTAGAAGAATTGGTTGACTTAGTGCTTTTGGGTTGTGTTGACCAACGTGCACATTTATGCATAACCTCTGTCAGATTTAATGATTCCAGGAATGCTTCCCGCATCATTGGCGAATATTTGGCTGGAAACTGGTCCATGGAAGCGGAAGACATGATCCAGTCTCAACTAACCCAGATAGCTGTCTTGAATAGCACCCGTGTTGATCCCGTGACTTTGGGTCAATTCACCGATTGGATATCTTCTGCTTTTTCCTTTTTTAAAGAGTGGGTGGGGGTAGGCATTTTTGGTGCAATGTGTTGCTTCGGTATGTTTCTCTGTTTGTGGTTTCTCTGTCGCCTCAAGGCCCGCAATGCTCACGATAAGGCTATGATCATCCAAGCTCTTGCAGCTTTAGAAAATGGCAATTCACCTCAAGTCTGGCTTGCGCAGCTTAAACAGTAAATCTTTGACATGGTCGTTGCACACCAAGTTATTATAACATTGCACTGGGATCGGCATGTCTTTCCTCGTTATTCTCTTAGTGTTGGAAAGCCCTTGCACTCTGCCGGTCTTGCTGCCATTGCACGCAGCTGGGTTTCCACACTAATACTTCTCTATCGCCTTAAAGTCCGTGCCTTTCTTTCAGGGTGCTGTCAACTCGTTTGTCGTTGTGTACAGCCACAGAACAGCCTCAGCTGTCCCCCTTCGTCTACCTTCATCACGATGCAGGATGCGAGGCAAAGCACTGCACTTGAGTGATCCCTCAACGGACCTCAAGGAAAGCATGTCCTATTGCATGCGGGTTTGACGTCCACGCCCCCGCCCTACGAAAAAAGGCGTCGGCTGATATGGGGTCAGGTCTAGGGAAGGCGCCTCCTTAGGACTGAACCATACATTGCAGCCGCTTCTGCACAGTAGGATAGGACCTCTACTTTCGCCTGCATTGTTTTATAAATTAGAAGGGGGAACTGTGGTAAGCCATTGTTGTAGATTTTGGCCGCCATTAGAAGATGGCGCCGGCTTCCACTGTGGCCTGTGATAAACAAATTCTTTTGTGGAGAGTTGGCACGCTATCCCTTGCCACCCTATAAGAAAGATCCACGCGGCGGCTTAAGATTGGTACGTGGGAGGCTTTATTAGGCTGTGCTTGGGCTCTAAGGAAAGGAGAGGAAGGTCACTAAAAGATACTTTAATCAAGGCCTGAATAAACTACTGAAAGAAGATTCCTGAGTTGCGTCTTCCTTGCGGGCAAGGGGTCGCGACAAGTAATGACAAAGCAACTTTAAAAGCCATTTTTATTACATCTTGGATAGGGTTCTGAGGGCTCTCCTCAGCTGGTTTGAGCTTTGGTATAGCTGGTAAGAGGACTTGGTGGGACCCGGTGCGGGCACTGACAGAAGAAGAGAGGAGTGAGTTGGTGGAGGGGTGCCTCACTACCTGTTACCTCAGCAAGGGGGCAATTGTCTGAGAACCGAGGTTTGGGTTTTGATCTAGAAATTGGAGGGGAGAAATCAGGTTGCTGAGGTGGGAGTGACAGCAGAGATTCTGGAGCAGAAGGCAGAGGGTGAGGATCTGTTGGAGAAGCATAGTTCAGGATGTGAGAGAAGGAGGAAATTGGCCTCCACATCGGGGAATCTCCTTTCACCCTTTTGAGCACTTGCAGAAGTTAAAAAGGTCACACAGAATTTGAGGATCTAGAGACCCATCTGGGGGCCATCAGTTTTGATTGTCTAATTGGTAATATGGTCAATGCTGTGTACTGAATTTGATGAGGAGTTTGGATTCCACCAGGCAGCCCCTGTATGCTCACATCGCCATGACTTACAGAAGAAGTCGGCTTTTGCCCCACACAGCCATGGCTGTTTGTGGTTTTGATAGTCCGCCGGGAAAACATAGTAATCTAGGCTAGCCAACCTGCATCTGGCTCGTGTGTCCCTACATCCATAATGTTTGTTTCCATTATCTATGGTACAGAAGGCATTTAACGGAATTTTAGTGGGATCCTCTTCTTCAGGGATATCCCAATAGGAATGACCTATAGCCAGGTGACAAATATCTGGGTAGAGAGATGGCCACCAGGTCCCTAAGGGGGCTGTATGCGAGATAGATCATACTTCTTGTCTAGTAGGATTTGTGATTAGCCATCGCTGCTGTACGGGCTGATGAGCATTAGGACTACTCGTGGCCAAGGGGAGAATCTATAGCCTTATCCACCTGGTGAATACACAATTTGAAAGGGTTACCACTCTTTTCCAGTATCCAGCCAGAGTCTGGAGAGGGCGCAGGCTTGAGATGAGAGGCATGGATCCAGGAAGTGATTCCGTCTACATATACCACTGTAGGTGTTATAAGTAGCACCTGGTATGGTCCTTTTCAGCCGGGTTCCAGGAATGACACCTGATGTCGTCTTATATAGACGAAGTCTCTTACTTGATATCCATGTGGAGTCCCCTCGTCCCCAGGGTGGTAGGCAGTGGCCAGCTGTTTCCACAGGTATTGCTGAGTTCTTTCAAGAGCTTTTAGTCTGTCAAGCAAGTATTTCTTGCATGAAACAGTGCATAAGGCAGGAACATACTCTAATCTTTTATGCCGGTCTCTAAGCTTAATTTCCTTTAGGTCTCTTTAATGGTTCTATTTATTTTTTTTTCCTGTCCTGAGCTCTGGGGTCTATATGCACAATGTAACTTCCAATTAATCCCCAGGGTCCTTGCTAAGCTCTGACTCACCTGGGCCATGAACACCGTTCAATTAACAGACCCTATTACCTTAGGCAGGCCGTGTCTTAGAAAAATATCTTTCAGGATCTACTTGACCACCGTTTCAGCCGTTGTTTTTTTTTTCTTTTTTCTTTTTTTTGTGAGAAAGGATTCAATCCATCCTGAAATTGTATTTACAAAGACTAAGAGATATTTAAGTCCATACCTTGCTGGCTTAATTTCAGTGCAGTCCACTTTCCAGAATTGTCCTGGTCTGGTTCCTCGTAGGTTCTTTCCTGCAGGAAGCTTGAAAGTGTAAGCATTAACCAATTGACAGAACCGACAGGCTTTTGTGAGTTATTTCCTTTTACTGTGAGTGAGTTAGTCGAAATCTCTGTTCCTGATCCTTCAGGAATGCCTGCAGTTTCTTTGAACCAAGGTGAGTAAGTTGATGTACATTTTTAACGTAGTGTAGGGCTTTCTGAAATTGCAGGCTGGGCTCAGTGAAGTTGAGGAGTTCAGTGTCAGTGTTTTAAATGTTATAAAAAGCTTGCTGGTGCTAAAGGGTCCATTGGAATTGGGCATCCTCATTTAACAGAGGGTATAAAGGAGCAGTAAAGAACACAAACACAGGTATCCATAACCTGCAAAAGCCAGCAGTCCCAAGAAACTCTCTGTGTTGTCCCCTGTTAGATGGCGGTGGTATCTGCACAACAGTTTGTTTTCTGGGCTCAGTGAGCCATCATTTACCGCCCCTAATGGAATACCCCAGGAAGATTACTTCTTGCTGGAAAATTTGGGCTTTTTTGGCCGAAGCTCTATACCCGAGTTCAGCAATTTCAGATAATTGTGCTTGGGTCCCAGACTCACAGTTTTACTTGGTGTTGGCAGCCAGTAGCAGGACATCCACATATTGAAGCAGAGTGACTTCGGGGTGCATAGTTCTGAAGTTGTTGAGATTTCTGTGGAGGGCTGCATCAAAGAGAGTGGGGGAATTTTTGAACCCCTGTGGGTATCTAGTCCAAGTTAGTTGACCAGACGTTCCAGTTTCTGGGTCTACCCAGTCGAAAGCAAACAGAAACTGACTATCTTTATGCAGAGTCAAGCAAAAGAAAGCATCTTTTAATTCCAGAAGAGTATACCATTTTCACTCAGCTACAGCAAACGGTTTATTGGGGGTCCAGCATGCTGGGGCTAAGAGTTCACATGAATAGAGTAGAGAGCCCTGAGAACAGCTTAAAGAGAGCTTATATACTTTCCTTGGAGAGGGCATGGAAGGAAATTTTTGATGGGTCAGGGCGAGTGGGCGGTTTGCATGAAACCAGGTGAGGGAGTACATTCTGCAGTTTGGCAGTTGGTGACAGCACATTCTGGGAACAAAATTAGCAAACAGTTCTCAAGATTTCAACAGTGTTTTGTTAAGCATACAGAAAAACAGGAAGTGACAAGTGCCTATTGTATTAACCTTTCACCAAAGCAAAACGCAAAGTGAGCATGGAATACTAAAATCAACCATGTCCAGATTGCCTAATGCTCTGAAATGTCAATCCTATTGGTGTCTACATATTTGTTTCTTCCAAAGATTATACATTCAAGTTCAACCATGTTGAAAATGTCTAATCCTATCACTCACCTTATACTTTGCCTGATTTCCTAATGTCTCTATTGATATCTGTTTCCTACATATTTTCTCCAGTTCATCATTGTGAATGACTTTTCACATGTGCTAATATTTACATTCACTCTCTAACGAAACAATATTGCTAATGAACTTTTGGTCCAAATCCTATACTCACTCTTTTTACTAAACCTACCGACTATCTTTCTAATCCTACAGACTATTCATTTTTGACTGGATGTTCTCTTCTACATTCAATCATCCAAGGTACAAGGTCCTATGCCATTGCATATCGATTTATCTGAGACATCTGTGTGGAACATAATTCAAAGCTAAGTATTCCACTAAAGGGCCCAATGCCCTTCAGGGCTTCAAATCGTACCTAGATTTTCTGGTTTCATACTTATATTTCACCGATATATTCTTGTGAATATTGCAGGTTCCCAATGCCATTATTCATTCTGCAGAATGTTGCCTAACCCAAATAGAATATGTTATTAACCCTAACCATACACTGTTCTCTCAATCTAACTTTACAGAAGAGCATAGACAGAGTTGGTCTTACAATACAGGCATGTAGGTGATCTTCCAATTGCTGAGAACCTCAAAGGTTGATGCAGAAATGATCCCAGGAGAAGATGTAGGCAGATATAAAGGACCTGAGAGAACAAAAGTCATCTTCCATGGCAAACAACCTGGTCAGGAGGAAACGATGTGTCTGAATCAGCCTCACTCCTCTTAATATAAAGAAGATGGACCAAACCAGCCCTGTGTGGAGAGCTTCTCCTCGGTCCCTATGGTTGATATACCATTCTAACATGTGAAAGTGTCACAGGAAGTAGGGGCAGCCACCATCTCAAAGAACCCTTGGAAGCCACTGTTAGGACAAAGTGGTTGCCAAGGCAGTGACCTCATTCCGTTCCTGAAGGAATTGACCTAAGTCACATCTTTGGTGATGGAACTCTCTGAACTTGTTATCCAGGAAGCCAGGCACACAGAGCCAGTCCCAGTCCCAGTCCCAGTTGGCTCACTTGTTTGGATTTACCAAGGACAGAGTCTGTCTTTCTTGATACCTAATGATTTGAGGATGGCCAAATGCAAGTAGAGCTCTGAAGATGGGCCTTTCCGGAGAAAGCAGGTAGTGGTCAGCCCAGGCTCCTGACAACATCACAGAGTTGGACAAGGAGACCAGATCTGAGACAGGACAGGCCATTTCTGGGGAACATAGTATGGTCCACCAGTCAGAGGACACTCTGGAAAGTCACAGACTTACTTGGGGGAAGGAGGGGCCTTTGTGAATGTGGGTGTGAGTTTGTGGATTTGTCTCATGTTCTCAGAATAGGTAGGAAAGTCAGTATGTTTGGTTTGGGGTGGACTGTTTCTAGAAAGTCGTTTGACAAGGTGAGTGTTTCTATGTCTGTGTATCTCACTGTGTCCATGGTTGAAAACATTAGAAATAAGAATTCATCAATGGATGTGTCCTGTCTAGTAGAAAGCTTCAAAGCATTATTCCTGCCCATTTTAGGAATGGATTGCAGGTTTCATTATTGATGGGCAACACCTACTATCTTCCCAAGATCCTGTTTTCTTCCTGAATTCTGGCCACTCTCCAGAATAGGCTCATGGTTTTGTGTCCAAGATATGTACGACCTCCAAGCTCTGTGACATGGCCATGTCCTGGATAGCTGAAGGGAATGCGAGCATCTCAGAAAACTCAGATATCAGTGTGACCAGGAAAGTCTCAGGGGAGAAACTCTGCTTTGGGCCTTTTGCTAACCTATTTGCCTGTTGCATGAATGTCAGGAAGGTCTTTGCCTCAGGCCAGCCCTTTGTGAATCCTGAAGAAAACTGTTTTCAAATGGTAATGAATTGGCATCACCTGTGACTCTTTGCTTAAATGCTTTGTAAAGGGATTTGTCTGAATCTGCCTCTTTGCCCTGTGTGAGGTAGTGGCTTAGATTCTCAGCACTAGTTGGATCTAAAGAAAAATCCAATGTGTGCATCCAAAACCAAAATGCAAAAAAGATCAGTCATGGTGTAAGAAGTCTCTCACCTTCCTCTTTTAGGTTCCTGACCTCCATCAAGTGAGAATAGGCATCCTTTGGGACAAATGAGTTCTTTCAAGCCCTGCAGAGATGATTGGGTTTTCTCATGACTCCAAATCACATGAAGAAACTATACCTGACAGTCAGTAGGCCTCAAATTGGAGAAGCATATCAGTATTAATGGCAGACCTATGTGATCAATCCTGGTTCACAGAAAGGGTGTCCAGGCTACCCTGAGGTTAGGCAAATGAAGGCAAAGAGACGATATTTTGGAAACTCTCTTAGGCTGTGCCATTCATGGAAACATCCCGCCAGAGGTTATGATGAATGTATATATGGAAGAAGATGAGGGCCTTGGGGGAGTGTTTTGGTTTTAATTGTGGTCATTTGTGTGGAGTTTGGAAGAGATGACTGGGTCCACCTGGGCTTGAACTCTGGTGTGATTCCCCTCAGAGACTGAGTTCTGTAACTGACCTCAGAGAAGTAATTGCTTTGGAATGGGATATGTCTTAATCAGCCTCTTGGCCCTGTGTGAGGCTGTGGCTTTGATTACCAGCACCGTATGGATCTAAAAAAAGATCCCATGTTTGCTTCCAAAACCAAAATGGCCAAAATTGCAGTCATTGTTGATGAAGTCTCTCGCCTTCCTTTGTAAGGTTCTGAAAGAACAAAAGAAATTGAAATTGAAATGTAAAGAACCAGGTTCTGTAAAGTATCCAGGCTGCACTCAGAGCCTGAAATTCCTGTGTCAGTTAAGACAATTCCTGGAACTGCCCTTTAGATGTGTGTTGAAATCTTCCCTGACCACCTAGTTACTTAACAACCTCTTCCCAAAAACCGTGCAGCTCAGCACATATACATCTCACGGCTTCAACCAATCATTTTAAATGTATACCCCTTCTCAGGGCTGACCAATAACACCCTGCTTGAACTATTCCCACCAATGAATGTGCAAATCATGTTTTAGAGTTGTTACTTGATTTTCCCACGGTATACGGTGATTTGCTAAAGGAAGCTATGATGTATGTTAAGTCCCTGCCCTCTCTAAAGAATGTATATAAAATCTGCTCATTTTGTTCTCGGGGCCTCTTTTTTCTTTGCTCCTCTGAAGTGAGCTCTGAGCCCCAGCATGCTGGACCCCCAATAAACCCTTTGCTGTTTCATGAGAAATTCTCTTGGTGGTCTTTTCCTCCGACGTTCGGGCCACCTTTTCATCTGGAGGTCCTAGCTGAGAAATCCAGCGGTGACGAAAAAAGACCCCAACGGACTCCTTTCAGAGTAAGTAAGGTACCTCTTTCTGTTTCAGGTTTCAGGTTAGGGCTTGGCAAAATGGCTGTCTAGCAAGTCCCTCCACCTGAGTAAGGGTGAAAGCGGCATCCACGCCAAAAGTGCGGACAGATTCCGCCAAGGTTTTAATTATCTTAAAGTCTAAAGGCTCATGATATCTTCCCCTGTTATTGTCCTGAAATACAGGGTATGCAAGTCCCATATCTGTATTAACTGTCCTCCAAACTTGCGCATGATAAGATCTCCCGGAATTTAGGCTCCCCCCCACATACGGGGGTGGGGCAACCGGCACCATATCTTTTTCGAGATATTCTACCTCCTCCTCCTCAGAGTGTTGTTGACCAATATTGGATCCCGTCCCCTTTTTATAGTAGGCCTGCGTGCCCTG